>NW_021604801.1:464693-498665 GCF_004785775.1 Grammomys surdaster
CCACACACACCCTCGTGCCCCCATCTGTCTCTGTATGTGTGGCTCACACACCGGCCACACACACCCTCATGCCCCCATCTGTCTCTGTGCACATGACACACTCACCCTCACACTCGTAACTTCTGAGGTTTGGCTATTGGACATTCTTTAGTCTTTAAGCATTTGTAGGGGAACCATACAAGACTAAATTTACAGAAGTGTCTAGCCAGATGGGAAGAGACAGGTAAACTGCTGTTGACTGCTGTGTGAAGGGAGAGGGCACGTGTTATGAAGGGATACACCTGTGACTTGACACCCTACTGTGGATGACACCCTGTTAATGGCTCACATTTGTGTCAACTAAAGTAGTTAAGGAAGGAGTGGGCTGCTAAGGTTTAAATTCAGTTCCCGCAACACCTGCGACTCATATATATATATATATATATATATATATATATATATATATATGATATATTCATGGATATGTATATTATAGTCTATAAAATATGCTAATGAAGATGTTTAGATTATCTTAGAACTTAATGAAAATGCAGGCCAAGGAAATGGAAATGGTTTAGGGATATGCATATGTATTATGCTCGTTTTTCTATTTGTAGTGATCTCCAGTTATATTTTTTATAAATCTATTTAAACAAATTCCTACTTTCTTTTCTCCCTGTATTTGTGTGTGTGTGTGTGTGTGTGTGTGTGTGTGTGTGTGGTGTGTGAAATCTAGGGCCTTTCACATATAGAACAAATACTTTTTTTTTTTTTTACAAATACTTTTTAAAATTTTATTTTTTTTACAATCTAGTCATTACCCCTTCCCAGTCTGCCTTCCCACAGTTCCACATCCCATTCCTCTTCCCCACTGTCTCTAAGAGGATGTCCACCCCACTGTCCTACACCCCGACTCAACCCTTTCCCCCCCTACCACCCTCCCCCCCCAACCTCCCCACTTCCTGGGGCCTCAAGTCTCTCAAGGGTTAGGCACGTCTTCTCTCACTGAGGCCAGACCACGCAGTCCTCTGCTGTACATGTTGGGGACGTCATATCAGCTGGTATATGGTGCCTGGCTGGTTGCTCAGTGTCTGAGAGATCTCAGGGGCCAAGGTTGTTGAGACTGCTGGTCTTCCTATGGGATCACCCTCCTCCTCAACTTCTTCCAACCTTTCCCTAATTCAACTACAGGGGTCCCAGACTTCATTCCATTGGTTGGGTGTAAGTATCTGCATCTGTCTCAGTCAGCTGCTTATTGGGCCTCTCGGAGGACAGCTATGTTAGGCCCCTATCTGTAAGCATACCATAGCATCAGTAATAGTGTCAGGCCTTGGAGCTTCCCCTTGAGATGAATCCCAAGTTGGGCTGTTCACAGGACCACCTTTCCCTTAGTCTCTTTTCCATTTTTGTCCCTGCTGTTATTTTAGACAGAAACAATTCTGGGTCAGTGTTTTTGACTGTGGATGGCAACCCCATCCCTCTACTTGATGCCCTGTCTTTCTACTGGAGGAGGACTCTACAGGTTTCCTCTCCCCACTGTTTCATCCAAGGTCCCTCCCTCTGAGTCCTGAGAATCTCTCACATCCCAGGTCTCCAATACATTCTAGAGGGTTCCCCCTTCTTCCACCTCCTGAGGTTGCATATTTCCATTTATTCTGCTGGCCCTAAGGGCTTCTCTCCTATCCTCCCCCCCCCAACTAATACCTACCTGATCATGTTCACCTTTTACCCTCACCCTCCCCACTCCCACCCAGGTGCCTCCCTCCCTCTGCCTCCCTTGATGGCTTTCTTCTCCCTTCTAAGTGGGATTGAAGCATCCTCACGTGGGCCCTTCGGCTTGTTAGCATTCTTGACTTCTGTGGATTGTATCCTGGGTATTCTGTACTTTTTTTTTTCTGGCTAATATCCACTTATTATCGAGTACATGCTATGCATGTCCTTTTGGGTCTGAGTTGTCTCATTCAGGATGATATTTTCTAGTTCTATCCATTTGTCTGAAAAACTCATGATGTCCTCATTCTTGATAGCTCAGTAGTATTCCATTGTGTAAATGAACCACATTTTCTGTATCCATTCTTCCATTGTGGGACATCTGGGTTGTTTCCAGCTTTTGGCTATCACAGGTAAGGCCACTATGACCATAATGTAGTGCATGCCCCTGTGGTATGATGGGGCATCTTTTGGGTATATGCCCAAGAGTGGTATAGCTGTGTTTTCGGGTAGATCTCTTTCCAATTTTCTGAGGAACCTCCAGATTGATTTCCAGAGTGATTATACCAGTTTGCAATCCCACCAGCAATAGAGAAGTGTAAAAAGCCAAAAATATACAATGGTCAAAAGAAAGCATCTTTAATAAATGGTGCTGGTCTAACTGGCAGTCCGTATATAGAATAATGAAAATAGATCCATATTTATCACCTTGGACAAAATTCAAGTCCAAGTGGATCAAGGACCTTAACATAAGATCAGATACACTGAATCTGATAGGAGAGAACGTGGAAGAGAGCCGTGAACTCATGGGCATGGGGGAATTGCCTAAGCAGAACTCCAACGGCTCAGGGTCTAAGATCAAGAATTGATAAGTGGGACCTCATGAAACTGAAAAGCTTCTGTAAGGCAAAGGACACTGTCAGTAGGATAAATCAGCAGCCTACAGAATGGGAAAAGATCTTCATTAACTCCACATCTGATAGAGGGCTAATATCCAAAATATATAAAGAACTCAAGACACTAACTTCCAGAACCCAAACAAACCAATCAAAAAATGAGGTATAGATCTAAACAGAGAATTCTCAACAGAGGAATCTCGAATGGACGAGAAGCACTTAAAGAAATGTTCAACATCCTTAGTCATCAGGGAAATGCAAATCAAAGTGACTCTGAGATTCCACCTTAAAAAATCAGAATGGCTAAGATCAAAAACTCAGGTGACAGCGCATGTTGGTGAGGACGTGGAGACAGAGGAATACTTTATTTTTTTAAGTTTTATTTATTTATTTTATGCACATGAATGTTTCGTCTGCATGTATGTATATCTGTGTACCAAGTGCATATGGAAGTCAGGGGAAGGTGTTGGCTTTTCTGGAACTGGAGTTACAAATGGGTGCCTGCCACTCTGTGGTTGCAGGGATTGAACTTAGGTCCCTTTTAAGAACAGTGAGTGCTTTTTTAAGAACACTGAGCCGTCTCTCCAGCCTGATGGAGCAAATACTTCAGCACAGAACCAGTTCTCTAGCCAGTCTCAAGTCTTCTTTAAGTACATACTTGAATATCAGAACAGCCAACTTTTCTAAACAGAACTAGATGGTAAGTCTTAGGTTTTTAAGTTACAATAGTTTCTGTCACTCCTCTTCCTCCTCTTCTGGTTGCTAGAAATGAATCAAGGGCCGACACATACTAAGTACACACTGGACCACTGAGCTGTAGGCCTGACACATACTAAGTACACACTGGACCACTGAGCTGCATCCCAGCTCCCACCATTTTTGTATGTGCCATGGAGTATGTGTAGCATTCAGAGAAGGCAGCTCCTAGGAACTAGTTCTTCTAACCATGAGTGTCCTGTGGCTCCAGTTCAGGTTAGGCTTGGCAGATGCCTTTACTTGCTGAGTCATCTTTTTATTTTATATATGTTTTATATGTGTGTGTGTTTGTATATATGTGTGTATGTGTATGTGTGTGTATGTGTATATTATATGCATGTGTGTATTTGTTTGTTTGTTTTGAGATAGGTCTCACAATGTAGCCCAGGCTAGCCTGGAACTTGCTGTGTAGACCAGACTCAGACTGGTATCAAAGTCACAGAGATCCACCTGTCTCAGCTTTACAAGTGTGGGGATTAAAGGCATGTGCCACCAGGCATAGCTGAGAACTATTCTTTGTTGTGACAGGATTTGGCCCATTGGCTTGACTATGTGTCCCTTGATTTTATATAAATTAAGTATAATAAGCGTAGTTCTTCCTATGTTGAAGATTGCAGTATAGCTGAAATATTTTTATTATAAAATAATAGAAACATTTAAAAGAAATTTAGAAATTTTGGATTTCTACAGAGCAAGAACTGATATTATTGCTTTATTATTATTATTACTACTACTACTATTATTATTAATTAATATAGTGTCTTACTGTGTGACCCTGGTAGGCCTGGAATTTGCTATGTAGACCAGGCTGGTCCTGAACATACCAAAGTTCTACCTACCTTTGTCTCCTGAGAGCTGGATTTTGATACTGATATTTTTACATCTCTATTTGATGCTCAGAACTTAGATTACAAGAATAAATAAGGCAATTAAGAGTTGCATGGTGTCAGAGGAGCACTTGGTTTCCTGGCCTGCACTGTTTAGTGTAGATTCCATTGCTGCTTGGTTGGAGCCTTATTAGATTCATCAGTAGAGAAAGGATACATGAGTTCGGGTAAAATTATGAAATAAGTAACTTGGGAGGAAACCACACAGCAGAAAGAAAGGGGCCAGGATTGCCTAGGAACAGCAGCCTGTGCAGACCTGTCTTTGTGGCCCAGTTGAGGTGGCACCAAGTACAAACACTTGCAGAGAAAGCTTGATGACAGTCTGGTCCCTAGAGCTCAGTTTCTGACTCCAAAAGTTGTCACCTGACATCCACTTGCAAGCAAGCCATGGAACACGCATGTACCCCCAGATCCTGCACACATATGTACATACACCATAATTAAAAATATGCAGCAAGGTGTAGACAGAAAAGATAAGTTTTATAAGTTTTAATGTTTTAGTCAAAACATACTTTGTCAAGAATGACTATTGGAAAGTATGCTTTGTTAAAAAAGAAGTAACCAATAGGGAAAGATGGGAGAATTAATTGAGAGGTGGGCAGAGAGGGAGAGAGGGACGGAGGGAGGGAGGAAGGGAAGGAGGGAGGGAGGGAGGGAGGGAGGGAGGGGTATTCAGAATACATGTAGTACAGTGCTGGGGACATGAGCCCGTGGGTGATGTTTCATATTCAAAGTATGACAGTTTGTAAATCACAACACCTACAAGTATGAAGAGTGGTATTTACCTAAAGTTAGATGCTAGAAGAGTCTTCTAAGACTTCAGAGAGGAGAATGACACAGTTCAGATTTTGCCTACTAAAGTACTAAGGAGTTAAAGCAGTCCATCAAACAACTAACCATCCAGGCAGACAAACCAGTGGTCCTCGACAGAGATTCCCTTTTCAGATCTGCATGTGCCAGCTAGCCTGTGAAGCATGTGCCGGCTAGCCTGAGAAGCATGTGCCTTTCATTTTCATTGAATTCTTATGGTTCCATGAAGTGTAGGTATCATGTTTTGTCCTCTTTTTATCTGAGGAAGCTAAGAGGCTAAGTTACTTTCCAACACCAGTACTGCTGCTAAGTGGTGAAGCCGGGACTCAGATCTGAATGCTTCCGACTTTAGAGCCCAGCTCTTAATACCCATTGTAGTGCCATGTTCAGAGCAGACAGAAGACAGTGCACTGAGCAGGAATGAGTTAAGTGGATAATCATAGTGATAACTGCATGGCTGGCTAGGTACTCAGCAGAGTGCTGGCCTGCCAGGTACCAGGCCTTGGGTTTGAGCTGCAGTATCATGTAGGAGATAGACAAACCTAAAAACACAGCACACAGGAGGTGGATAGATCAGAAATTCAAATCATCTTTGCCTCGGTAGCAAATTCAGTACTAAAAGACTATATTGGACCGTCTCAAAATTTAAAATAATTCTAGTAAACACCTAATCTTCTGGTTTCTAAACATCTAATGACAGACTGTATTACAAATCCTTTGCCTTAATATATTTAGTGTTATGAAAAAATCTAAAGCTAGTTACTTTATAAGCAAAAATAGATCTATTCAGCTCACTTTTTTTTTTTTCAATCTGAGAGTGTAGCACTGGTATGTGGTCACCTGTGGTGAGGGCTTCGAGGTAAATGGCATTGCCATGTCAGTAGGGTGTGTGTGAGGGTTGAGTTATGCATACAGAACAGTACTCCAAAGGTTCTGGGCTCCTGTTAGCAATTTGCTGTCATGGACTCCTATGAGGAAATCATTTATTTATCTTGGAGACCTAATTAACTTCCCACCTGACTGCAGCTCCTAAAAGTTCAACCATAATTCAGTATCCCTACACCAGGGGCCAGGCTTTGAGCGGGCATGTTAACTTTTGGCAGAATCGCATTAAAGCAATGCATCATTAGTATGTATCACTCATTTAATTCTTAGCAAACCTCTCTAAGATAGGCGCTGTTACTGCTCAGCTCTATAAATGACATCGAGGCACAGAAAGGTGAGGCAAGTCATTTAGATCACATCGCTAGCAAACAGGGAAGTTAGAGCGTTTGAATGTAAACATTTGGACTTCAGGGTTACCATCTGCAGTGCTTCATTGTGTGTTGAACAGGACTTCTTTTCATGAGAACATAGTTGGAAAAGTCCATATGACTGTTATGTGTTAGAGAAATTAAAGCCAGAGCCCAGTGTGTCTGACATATATAGCTACAATGTAATTGTTCACATCTTAAGACTCAGTATTAGAACCCCAGATGTTGTTGGAACACTCCTGAGTCACAACTAATAATCTATGAGCAGCTTTGGATCAGTATGAGTGCCTAAACATTTGTACACAAAGATATTTTAGGTGACTTGTTATTAATTCTCTTTTAATGTACTTTCATATTTTTAAGTTTTTTTTTCTGTATGATCAATTGATTACCAGGGAGAAATAGACACTTTTCAGTAAATATTTTGCCATAATACTATTTATATGTAGAAGTAGCATTTGATATCTTTATTTCCACTAGAAAGAACACTCTAAAACCAGACACACAAAAAAAGGTTTGTATAGATTATATGCTATACCAGCCTGTAATGTCAGGCTCCTATGATTAGTCTTTGGATATATGTATGTATATGGTATGTTTGTGTGTGTGTGTGTGTGTGTGTGTGTGTGTGTGTGTGTATGCATACCTTCATACCCAAGTTTTTATCAGTGGCTTAAGTAAAGGTTTCGTGACAAGCCTGTCAAGGTTAGATAGCACCAAGAGTCAAGATTGAAAATGATCTTGATAAGAAAATCCAATCTAATTATGTATAAACCTAAGAAGATTAAACATTAGATTCCAATGAGTTATGTTTACTAGATTTGAAAAGTATAGCTAGGTAGGCATTAAAAATAATTTTAATCCTAACGTGTATTCACCCCCAGGACTCTTCTCACCCTCCTGCTCCTGCCGAGTTTCTTCTGAGGAGTTCTCCTTCCAATCATGTGATGCAGTGAGTTTAAGTAGGGCTGCTCCTGTGTACGTAGGTTGGGGGTTATTTACTGGAAGGAATACCTCCTGCCCCAGCAATAGTAGCAGCAAGGTGCCTGTCCTCATCACTGAAGGGTTCAGTCTGTTCAGGTTTAGGAGCAGATTCCCTGGTAGGGCCCATGACCTCTTGACTAGGTTTACAGTACCAGAAGTGACTTTCCTCCTCCAGAGCAGGCCTGAAATGTAACCAGAAAGTGATTGGTTAACCTCTTACCAATCACAGCACTGTTGTATCAAGGGTAGATCCTGCCTAACAGGTTGGTAGCACACAGGGTCCACCCCTGATAAAGGCTAAAGCACTGTCTGACTCTCATTCTTTCTGCCCCCTCTTCATGATGTCCCCTGAGCTTTGAAGATGATGACATTGTTCAAGGCTAGACACTCAGCAGCCACTTACTCCCAGCACTTGGACCAGTTGTGATTCTTTGCATTAACTACCACCCACTGCAAATAAAAGCCTTTCTGACCAAGGCTGAGATGTGAGCAGCACAAGCTGGTGGGCCACTGGGCACATGTGACCCTGTGGACTTGTGTGCAGCACATACCAGCCACTGTGAGGGCTGTCTAAGCAGGCTGACATCAGGAGAAGATGCTGAATTGTGATGAAACACTACATAACTCCACCTTGCAGGTGACTGAGACCCAAGAATATTCAGTTTAAGGCTATCCCTTGCTGTACAGTGATTTTGAGTCCAGTTGGGCTTCCTAGCAAGATGAAAGGGGAGGCAGGGAGGTGCAAAGGGGAAGAGAGGGAGGGAGAAAAGGAAGTAAGAGATGGTACATTTCAGTTTGAAGTGAAGTGCTGACAAGATAGCTCTTGGATTTATGCCTTTCTTTTGTTTGTCCCATTCAAATGAAGGAAGGATGGCTTCTGAACAGGAGGAGCATTTCATTTTGATTTTCATTATATATTAATTTTATTATGATATTTCCATACATGCACATATATGCAATATGCTTTGATTATACCTCTATTACCCTCTCTTCTCTCCCTTTCCTTTCTTCTTCTACTCCATCCCCTTCTACTTGTGTGTCTGTGTCCTGTCTTTTCTTTCTTACAAACCCTTCCCCTCAGCAATGAGTAAACTGCCCAGGAGCCTGCAGGAAGAGGTGGGACCCTCCCTATGCCAGGACAGAATTTCGATGGACTGGTCCTCTGTAGGCAGTCACAGCTACTGGGGGTTCAAGCATGCAGTGGCCAGGGCATGCCTAGAAGACAGTGCTCCATGACATTCTGTCCCTTCCTCTGGTCCTCACATTCTTACGGTTCTCTTGCGATATACCTTGGAGCAGTTGGTGTAGCTACCCTCCTAGTGGGTGTCTAAGCACTAACAGTCACCTGTTCTCGTTCCTTAGATAAGCAAAGGGTATCTGCAGTAACCATCACCCGTTGCTAAAGCTTCTCACGAGGCCTAAGAGCAGTAGTGCTTGGGCATCAGCATGGATATGTAGAAGACAAGTTGACAGGCACACCAGTTGGCAAAACAACAGTTGTATTTCCTCACTAGGAGTAGACCTTTGATCAAGTTTCCTGTACCAGAGTGAATTCCCTCCTGTAGAGCAGGCCTCAGCTCCCATCAGATAAACGTTGGTTAGCCCTATAATTGCACAGTGGGCACACCCTGACTGGTTTGCACCTGGTATAACTTGAAAGTCTCACAGCCGAGTAAGACTGTGGGTGATAGTTCTCCTCTAGCAGCCTGCATAGCACGTTCTAGCACTGAAATGCCAACAGGGGGCACTTCCAGCTCAGTTCAGCTTTGTTTCTTTATAGCCTGCAGCCAAAGCACCTAGTGTCTTGCACAGTTGGGTATTACCATTTAGTTGCTGTGGGCAATCAACAGCAGTGGTCATAGTATTTATTGTTTTGGGGACCAGAGGAGCCTTTCTGACCAACAACTTGTAAGAAGGTAGTTCTAGCATTGAGATTCCGTCCTTCCTTTCTTGCTTCCTGCCTGTGTCTGTGTCTGTCTGTCTGTCTGACTACATTTGAGTCTGTCTCTGTGATTCTTTTTGTGTCTGAGTCTGTGTCTATGTGTGTGTCTGTGTCTATGTAACTGTGACAGCACCTGTGTCTGAGTCTCTCTGTGACTGTATCTGTGTCTAAGTCTGTGTTTGTCTGTGTCTCTGTATCTGTCTGTGTGTGTCTCTGTCTGTGTTTGTCTGTGGCTGTTTCTGTGTCTGCCTGTGTCTATCTGTATCTGTCTCTGTGTGTCTCTGTGTCTATCTGTATCTGTCTGTGTGTGTCTCTGTCTGTGTCTGTTTCTGTGTTTATCTGTATCTGTCTGTGTGTGTCTCTGTGTTTCTTCCTGTCTGTGTTTGTTTCTGTGTCTGTCTATGTCTGTCTATGCCTATGACTGTCTGTCAGTGTCTGTGTATTTGTCTCTGTCTGTGTCTGTGGGTGACTGTGTCTGTGCCTGTGTATGCACATGTGTGGGTATGTGTGTATGGAAGCTTGAGATTGATACTGGGTCTTCCTCTTCACCTTATTCTCTCACTCTTCTGGAGCTCACTGATTTGGGGAGTGATCCTCTGGGTCCCTCCTGCCCGTGCCTCTCTAGTGCTGGGGTTGTACATACGCTGCCACGCCCAGCATTTACATGGGTGCTGGGCATTGTACCCAGTTCTCATACTGGCATGGCAAGCACTTACCAGTTTAGCCATCTCCCAACTCCCTGGGACTTTTCTTTGATATCTTTATGTCCTGGGAGTAGCTTTCTCCATCCATACACAATACTAAGAGCAGTACTTTTAAAAAGACTTCCTTTGCTGGGTGGCATCTGGAAGGTTTGTTGTACTTTAATCTTTAATACTAGAACTTAGGAATCTGAATCAGAAAAATCAGAGGTACAAGGTCTCTGAGATCTTGCTTTAAGAAAAACACATTTAAAAAATAAAGAAGCTATTATTGGAAACAGAAAAATGAACTTAACTAGTTAAAATGTCAGTAGTGCTAATCTGTGTTCTACCAGCAGGTGGCACCTCGTGCCTGCTGCCAGCAACCACACTTTTCTCTTGCTATTTAGCAGTTGTGCCTTCCTCTAAGGGCAGCCATTGGAATTTTGAAGGTGCTACATTAAATCTGTGGAATACTTCTGTAATATATCAACTTCCATACTATTAATTCTGCCAACCCAGGAACATAGCAGACTTCCCCAGTACCTGGTGTTTTGTTCAATTTCCTTTCTCGAGTCAGAACATTCTCATTGTAGAGGCCTTTACCTCCTTGGTTATGTTTATTCCTTTTTCCTTCAATTGTGGACAGGGTATTCTTCCTAATTCTTTCTCAGAAAATTCAGTATTACTGTATAAAAAAGCTGACCTTGCCTCCTGCAACTATATTGAAAGTGCTAAGCTGGGTGGTGGTGGCGCACGCCTTTAATCCCAGCACTTGGGAGGCAGAGACAGGCGGATTTCTGAGTTCGAGGCCAGCCTGGTCTACAGAGTGAGTTCCAGGACAGTCCGGGCTATACAGAGAAACCCTGTCTCAAAAAAAAATCAAAAAAAAAAGAAAAAAGAAAGAAAAAGAAAGTGCTGACAAATGTAGCAGTTCTCTGTCAGAGTCCACGAGGTCCTGTATGTCACCTTCAAGTAGGGATAGTCTTGATGTCTTTCCTTTTGCATCTGTGTTCATCAGGGAAATTGTGTATTGGTTTGTATTTTTCTTTGTTTGTGTGTGTGACATGTACATGTGTTCTTGTTTTGTTTTGCTGTTGGAAATGTCAGCTTCTTAGAATGACTTTCGTAGTATTGTTCCTTCCCTTCCTATTGGAGGGACAGTTTTAGAAGTATTGGTAGATTTTCCCTGACAGCTCAGTAGGGTTCAGACTGATGCCACCTGGTCCTGGGCTACAGCCTGGTCCTGGGCTACAGCCTGCGGGGAATTTTTCATTTGCCTCAGTTCCACAGCTTCTTAGGTCTATGTAAATTGTTGGTATTATCTGGCTTTAATTCGGGCTGGTTGTACACATTCAGAAATTAACACATTTCTTCTAGGTGTTTCCACATTTGAGAATATACATTTTAAAAGTGTTTCCTAGTAACCATCCGTATTTCATTGGCAACAGCTCTCTTTCATCTATAATTTCATAAATTTGAACTTGTTTACCTTGCTTCTGGTTGGTTTGGTGAGGGAATTATAAATCTTGCTAATATTTTCAAAGAAGCTCTGGTTGATCTTATATATTATTCTTGTAGTCTCTGTTTCATTAATTTCTGTCCTCATCTTTATTATTTTTTGCTGTCTACCTATTTGGTTTTGGTGGCTTTTTATTTCTCAAGAACCCTGAGGTACATCATTTGGTTACCTACTCTGAAATCTCTCTGATTTTTTTAAATTTGATTAGCACAGTAAGCCTTCTCCTTAGGGTGCCTCAGCTGCTAGGGCAAGTCACCAGTTTCATCTGATTCTAGCAGTTTTTAAATTTCTTCTCCCGTTTCTTCTGAGGACCCCCCTGCTTATTTAGCAGGTTTTTATTTGGTCTTCACATGTTTGTGTAGTGTTTGAGGTTTGCCTTGCTGCTGATTTCTCATTTCCATTGTGGTCCGATAAGAAACAAGGAATTATTTCAATTAAAAAAATGTGTATTTTGATTACATTTACTTATTTATTTGTGTGTAGGGGAGTGAGTCAGAGTGGTCTTCATGTATATGTATGCCATAGTGAATGTCAAAAGACAGCACAGTGGGCCCCAGGCATTGGTGCATATTTACATTTTTGCATGTATGCCATTAGCTGGTCCTTTTATTTGCTTTTATTTCTCTTATCTTTTCTGACTAGTTTTTTTTTTTTTTTTAAGATTTATTTATTTTTATGAATGTGAGTACACAGTTGCTGTGATCAGATACACCAGAAGAGGGCATCAGATCCCATTACAGATGGTTGTGAGCCACCATGTGGTTGCTGGGATTTGAGCTCAGGACCTCTGGAAGTGCAGTCGGTGCTCTTAACCACTGAGCCATCTCTCCAGCCCTCTGACTAGTTTTGATTTGCTATCTACCTTATCAGATATGGAAATTCCAAAGCCAGCTTGTTTACAGCTTACATTTGCTTAGTACATTACTTTCTGACCTTTGGCTCTCAGGTTTTGGCTGTTTTTGCTAGTTTCACTGGTTTATTGGAGGCAGCATATACTGGGTTTTTTTTCTTGTGCATATATGTGTGGCACATATGTGCATGTCTGTGTGAAGGCCCATGGTTGATGAGGGGAGTCCTCCTGTGTTCCATCTTACTCATTTAGCAGGGTCTCTCAGTTGAACCTGAAGCTCACTGACAGGGCTAGCTTGGCTTCTAATGTGCTGAATTAAAATTGGGCCCCGACAGCCATACAGCCATAGCCATATGGGTTTTAAGGATATGAGCTCCAGGCCACTCTTGGTTAGTCTGTGTTTTAATCACCATCTTCCCAGTCCGGAATCTTGTCTGTCTGCTCCCCAATCCCCATCCAGCCTTTCTCTGAGTCTTACTTAGTTAAGGCCTTTTGAATATAAAATGGTTGTCCTGGTGGGTTTTGCTGTTTGCTGTGGTTTTGTTGATGGTTGTGTTTGGGTGAATTATTGGTAGGATTTTCTTCTCATTGTTTGCTTGTTGGGTCCGTCCTTGCTGTGCTCGATTACCTGTTTCTCTTGTGAAATGTATTCTTTCCTGTGTCCTTGTGGGTGAGACAACTTTCCTCTCCTGTGTACTGTCTCTTAAAAGTCTTTTCTACAGTGCTGGCTTGGTTGTCATGAATTGCCTTAATTTGTTCTGGAGGCAATCATTTCTCTGTCAGTTTTACGAGAGAACTTGGCTTCATGTAGCAGTCATAGTTGGCAGTTTCTCTTCAGAGCCTGAAATACGCAGACATGTTTTCCTGGCTCTCAGTGCTGGTGACAGATCTAATGGTGGGCTGTGCCGATTGCGTGTGATTTCGAGCTGTGCCCTTACAGTGCTCAGCACTGCTGCTCGGCTCCGTATCTGTGACATTTTCCCACTACTAGGCTCTTCTGTGGTCGTGTCTTTGGGTTTGGGTGTCTTTCTCTAGCTCTGGGAAGTCTTCACTATACTTTCATTGAATAAATTGTGTATGCCTTAAGACTTTGTCTCATCTCTTTCTACCTCATAACTTCTTAGGTTGTGTCTCTTGGACGTACCCAGAGTTCTTGGTAGTTTGAGTTGTGATTACTAATTGCCTTTCCGTTTATACATCTCTGTGTACTGCTGTCTTGATGGTGTCCCCGTGCCTGGAATTCATTACTGGCCCCGATCATGTCTCTGGTGATGTTTTCTGCTGTTTAGCTTAGTTTGGTTCTGTTGTTGTTGAGATATGATCTCACTGTGTGTAGCTCTGGCTGGCCTGGAACTTGCTATATGAACTAGGATGATTTGAATTCATAGAGTCCCGTCCGTCCTTCACTCCTGTGTGCCAGGGTTAAAGGTGTACACTACCACGCTTGATATTTTTTTTATGTTAAGTTTTAATTTTTTACTATTTCATATACATACATAATATATTGATGATGCATTGCCCCTTCCCCTCTTTTGTCTCCTTCTGCAACCTCCTTTCTTCCTCGTATGCCCCTTGCTTGCTTGCTTGTTTTTAAATAACCCACCGAGTTTAATCAGGATTGGTTGCACATGCTTGGTTGTAGTGTTTACTGGATTGTGGAGAATTTACTGGTGGTTATGCCTATAACTCCCCCTTCTCATAGCCATTAACTACTTAGGGCCTAAGATAAGGGCGTGACCTCGCAATTCTCCCCCATCCAGTCCACATTACAGCTGGATCTTCAAAAGGTTTTGTGCAGATTCTGCTGTGTATTTCATTCTTTGATTATGCAAATTTCTGTTTGATTCTTTTTCAACATCTTAATTTCCATGATAAATTTTTCTTCATGGTTTCAATTTTTATCTCCAAACTAATGAGTTATCTTCCTTTTTTTAAATACTTGTTTTATGTGCTTAGGTGTTTTGTCTGCATGTGTATCTCTGCATCACATTCATGATATCTGGATTTTGTTTTGTTTTTCAGCTATCTCATTATCGACAGCTGTGGAGGTGTAGTGTGTGTGTCTGTTCTTTTGTTGCATTTTTGCCTTTCTGTTGGGTTGTATTTTTAGTTTTCCTCTTTTCCTATTGGCTTTTATTTGACAGAAAAGGATGTCAGATCTCTTAGAGCTGGAGATACAGATGGTTGTGGGCCACCTTGTAATATGTTGGGATTTGGACCCAGGTCTTCTGCAAGAGTCACCTCTCCAACCTAGTTACTTACTCTTTCATTTACTTTGGTATCTTTCTTGTCTGGGTTCTGAATTGATTTTATAGCTTTCCTTCTTAGTCTGAACTAATCTGTTTTATTCATCTACTTAGTAGCCTGATGTTTCTGGTTTTTGTTATGTTTTGTTTTTCAGTTATCTTGTTATCTTTTAGAACTGAAAAGGCACCGGCTGTGGAGGTGTAGTTTGTGTGTGTGTGTCATTTGTTGCAGTTTGCCTTTCTGTTAGGTTGTTTTTTTTAGTTTTCCTCTTTCCCTATTGGCTTATATTTGCCTTTTTCTTTCTTTTTTTTTCTGAGTCATCCTGGTGTGGTGTCTACTTGAATTTATGTTCAGAGGAGAATCAAAGTACAGTAGCACATACAGTGACTTGGTAGCAGTCCCAGTATGGCCACAGGAGGACACACTTGTCTCCTCTGTCGTCTGTGAGGTTCAGAAACAGCAGCATTAGGGCACTGATTGGGGAGAATGTAGTTTGTAGTTCTTTTAGGGCAAAGGTATCAGTCTTGATGTAGCGACATGAGGAAGGAATGAGGAAGTGGGAAGGAGGGGTAGGAGTGAGTGAGAAAGAAGTTAGAAAACACTGTGTGTGTTGACTTAAGCATTTTCAAGGTTTGTGAGAACAATGTTCTTTGAGCTGTGTTCAAATTGCTGGTCTCCAATTTTTATATTGGAGGCCATTTTATTAAGGATCTAGGAAGTATTGTTGTTACCTCTGGCACTGTGGGTAAATCCTGGGCTAGCCTAAAGGCTTTCACTTTCCCAAATGACAGGTTCATTTCCCTGGGCTTTTCTTTATTTTTAGAATCCTCTGCATCTCCATCTGTCAGTTTGGACCATTTTCCCCTCGTGTGTGACGTGCTCTTTCAGGCTGGAGATGCAAGTGTTTTTATTTCAGGAAACATTATTGAATTCCCTGGTGGGCTACTTGTTATGTTCCAGCATCTTCCTTTTCTTATTTGGGATTCCAGTCATGTATGCATCGGTACTCTCCCTTCTTCTCTTTGCTTTCTGCTTCCTCTTGTGTCTTACACTCACCATTCCAGCCTCTGCAGCTGGCTCCCACTGTCACTGGAAGACAGACTCCTCAGTAGACGTACCTGTGGTTTCCCAGTCATGGAATCCAGCGGCATCGTTGGGAACCTCAGTAATTCTCAATGATACCTTAAACATCAGTGGGTATCCTTTTTTTTTTAAATTAAAAAATGTTATTGGTTGAGTGAAACTGATGCAGTATGGAAAATATATCAATGTTACTTTCTGAGAATTCTTTAGATGAATTTCTGCTTTTCTTTTCTGCCTGTAATAGTTTTAAAATAGATTCTGCCTGCTAAGTGTTAGGGTTTAACTACTGGTATGGCAGTTCCTAGTGGCACTCATTCATGGTCCGATATCTCATGAAGTGTTCAAATGTTGTATTTTGAGCACATTTTTAGGGGAGGGCCTTTATCGATGGGACTTACTCTGCCTTGGGAGAGTTTGGAATTTGTTTCTTTCACATGGCCCACATGTACCATTTCCTAGAATGACTGCATTTGTTTCTTGGCCTAAGTGTTCCTATTCTAAGGAGAGAGTGACAGTCCTCTGATGTCACGGTCTTCATGCCAGTCTCAGAGAGTACAGCCTTACCCCACCAAGCCAAGAGACACAGCCCTCCTGCTCACCTTCCTCTGCCAGGGCGTGCTTCTTTTTCTCCAAATGTCCTTTTCTAGAGGATGCAGGATTTTAAGGATCCCAGTTTTAGGTTTTCCCTTTGCTGTGCTTCTCTCTGTTGCTGTGAGTCTAAGATTTCAACAGCTCTGTGGCATGGAAACTCAGGCTCCTCTCTGAAGGACAGAAGGGCAGAAGGACACACCTATGGGACCACCCTAGTGGCTTCTAAGTGCCTTGCTTTGGTTTCAGTCCTCCATTCACTTTTTACCCTGGACATGTGCATGTGAGTATAGGTGTGTAAAGGCAGAAGGGTTGGATCCCTAGGAACTAGAATGACAGGCAGATTTTAGGTCACTTAATGTAGGTCCTAGGAGCTAAACTTGGGTCCTCTAAAAAAGCAGTGTGTGCTGTCCTGCTAATTAAGATCTTCGTCCACCATTGTCTAGATAGTCTTCTGAGCTTGACACAAAGTGGCAGACTCACTTTGTCAACAGGGTTTCTCATTGTCATACCTCTACCTGCAGAATGACACTCGAATAGTCTAGGTTAGATTACTGGCTCAGCTTCCTTTCTTTTGAGAAGAACATGATCAGGGAGGACCTGAGATTCCTGGAGTCCCTCCCCATGCTAATGAGGCGTCTCAGTACCCTAGCCTTCAGCCAATGACCTTTGCCCACCTTGGCTATTTGTACTCTCTTCCCTAAAACTATATAACCCTTGATTCACCCCAACTAAAGTCTATCTGTCTTCTGAAGCTGGTCCTGGCGTGTTGTTATTACCATCCACACTCATAGGGCTTCCTAACTGCCCCCACCCCCCATCTCTCCTCCATTTGCCCTCATGGACCACTATGGGCTGAGGATCCCTGGGGCAGGGCAGGGAAGGTCACAGGATGCCCTTAATTGCTGAGAGATTTCCAACACTTGTCTGCATATTTTAAAGGGTATTATTAGATTTCTCCCCAGCATTTCTAGGAGCTCCCGCCCAGTTATCTAACCTGCCTAGACATCTAAATCCCTAAAATAGATTTAACTTCCCTAGAGAGATGACTCAGCAGTTAAGGACAGTGGCTGCTTTTCCAGAGGACTCAGGTTTGATTCCCAGAACCGACATGGCAGCTCACATCTGTCTGTGTCTTCAGCTCTAATGAAACCAGTGCCATCTTCTGGCCTCTGTGAGCTGCATGCAAAACACCTGCAAAGATATTCTTTAAGGCAAAACATCTATGCATATAAAACAAAAATAAAATCTTAAAAAAAGACATCCTCCAATATATTTGGGGTAAATTTCCAGAAGGGACATTGTTGAATCAAAGTGTTTATTCCTGAGACTTCTGGGACAGAGTGCCGACTTGCTTACCAACAGCACATGCTCTGAAGTTGTGTCATCCTAGCAGCCACACAGCATCTGAAGCCAAACTTTGCTTTCTCCAGTGGGTTATGGGTCAGGGCTGAGCTGATGCTCTCTTATGTTCTCTTCCAGGATACGGTGCCAGTAATAGTGGACTACTGCCTTCTGCTCCAGCGAAAGTGAGTATCTGGTGCCTGTCTGCTTCAGACAGGAAACCCAGGCAGTGTCTTGCTTAGGAATTGTGTTAGTTAAGGTTTCATTGCTGTGTACAGACACCATGACCAAGGCAACTCTTATAAAGGACAAACATTTAACTGGGGCTGGCTTACAAGTTCAGAGGTTTAGTCCATTATCATCAAGGTGGAAACATGGCAGCATTCAGGCAGGCATGGTGCAGGAGGAGCTGAGAGTTCTACGTCTTCATCTGGAGGCTGATAGCAGAATACTGGAAATGGCTTCCAGGAAGCTAGGATGAGGATCTTAAAACCCTGGCCCAGAGTGACACACCTATTCCAACAGGGCCACACCTGCTGATAGTGCCACTCCCTGAGCTAAGCATATTCAAACCACCACAGGAATTCTATAAATTTAACAGGCTTGATTCTTGAATGTGTTTTCATATGCTAAACTTAACAACTTTTCCCAAACAGAAGCTTATCACTGATGCATGCTTGTGTGCAATGGTAATGGAGGGGAGACTCGTCACACAGGGTGACAGATGTGACTGTTACCAACCATCACACCACAGTATTTCATACCATTCATTCAAAAGAGGCTACGTTCATTTTGCTAATTCACCTTGAGGGTTTTCTCTTCTTCTTCTACTACTTCTACTTCTACTTCTACTTCTTCTTCTTCTCCTTCTCCTCCTCCTCCTTCTTCTTTTTTTTCCCCCTAGAGCCTTTTAATTTAAAAACAAAGTCAGGGAGCTGGAGAGATAGCTCAGTGGTTAAGAGCACTGACTGTTCTTTCAGAGGTCTTGAGTTCAATTCCCAGCAACCACATGGTGGGTGGCTCACAACCATCTATAATGAGATCCGATGTCCTCTTCTGGTGTGTTTAAAGACAGCTACAGTGTATATACTCATATACATAAAATAAAGAAATCTTTTAAAAAAAACAACAAAGTTAGTAGAAAATTCTAGATTAGATTTTGTAGGTTTAAGTATCAACTTTATTAGTTTCCGACATGTGCCAATTCATAGGCTGACACTCGTGTAAGAGTCAAGCATCTCTAGGTCCTTTGTATCAGTGTCTCTAAGTGTTGTAGCACCTTATTAACATGTATAGCATTGCTCGTCTTCATTTCACAGGTGACAATGTAGCACCTGTGGGGCAGTAGGCTATGAGAAGCCAGAAAGCTTGGTAGAAATCCTTGAAGCCCCGGAAACCTTGGTCTGAAGAGGGCCAGCAGGACGGAAGGTTGCTTCAGGACTTCCCAAGCCATATATGGCTCTCTTAGCTTCCGCTTCCCACAAAGAGGTCCGTGGCCTTTACCACGTAGGAATAACACCTCCATGCAAATAAGGCATCCCTAAGCCCTCAAACCAAACCAATAGAGGTTACCTGTTCTCCCCCCAAAACTGTATATCCCCAGAGCTCAAAGTAAAGTGCGCTGTGTGGTGTGAGATCTCCCGCTGTCGGAGTGCTTTTGCGATCCCTCGCCAGTCTCCGGCTATCCTGCGCATTTCAAAGGACAACTCTCCTCTCCTCTCATCAGGTAGAGCTAACTGAGAGAGCTGTAACACTTTTCTTCCGTGGGCTCTCATGAGCTGCCCCTGGAAAGAGGGAACTGAAAGAGCCGGTAACACTCTCCCGCATTTGGAGGCTGGGACAGAGGTCCTGCTCCACACGACTGAAAAGCGTGCTGTGCCCTAGCTCACAGCTGCGCTCTCCCTCTTCGCTGCTGCCGCCACCCCCGCCTCTGGGGGTCCGCCTCTGGGGGTCGTGAGCCGGAGAGGGGAGAGGCCGACTCGGCGGGTGCCTTCCACGCCTCGACCCCAGATTCCCCCGACCCCAGATTCCGTCCGCTCGCCCCTGCGGGCCTGCTCTGGAGCAGACGCCCACCCCTGCCGCTGTGCTCCTCTTCCCGCCTGGGCAGCCCGTGGCCGCTGTTTTTGCACCTGCCGCCCAGTCCCCAGGCTGTGCCACCACCACCTCCACCACCACCACCACCACCACCACCAACACCACCACCACCACCACCACCACCACCACCACCACCAACAACAACAACGCTGCTCGGTGCCCTGCGGCGGTTCCTCCAGCTGCTCTCTCGGGACATCTCCACCCACCTGCAATCCCTCGGTGCGAGCATTGCCCAACAGCACCCATTGGGTGACAGGGGGGCTGTTACCGAGCTATTCGTATCGGTGTTCTGAAAGAAAAGTCTGTACTAATCAGGCAAGCAGCCTAGATATCAGGTCATCACGAGAATATCTAGGGGCCTCGGCGAACTCCTGGAGATCGCCAGAAAGCAGTTCAACCTGGTACCAGGATTTCCAGCTGCTGCAAGAGCTTGGGTGTGTGTGTGTGTGTGTGTGAACTGCTTCTGAGGAGGAAAGTCACCCAACGGCCAAAGTCCTAAGTTGTAGGTCAGCCAGGAGGCCAGTCATATTGACTGGGGCAGTGAAACGCCAAACCCTCAGCCCAGGGAAGGCTGGCCAGGCCCTATCTGGGCATTTAGGGTCCCTCCCACCAATTGGAAGCTCCTTACCAATCAATATGCCGGTGTGTGTTTGTGGGCTTCTGCAGTCTGGTATCAGGAAAGGTGGAAATGTGAGGTCTGTGTAGGCCTGTCTGACTGTCTAGCCCACGTGGCAGCACCATGGTGGGGGGGCCCGCAGTGGCACAGCTCATGTGGTGGAAGTTTTGTGAGCCTCGCAGCAGCGGGTGGAGTTGGGAGGGTTAGGGTTGGCAGCGGTGGAAATTCACGAGGTTGGTGACAGCAGGATGGAGTCCACATGGTGTAGCAGTGACAGAGGTGGCGGCAGCAGCGGGTAGCGGTTCCTGAAGTCTTCAGTCTCAGCCCAACGCACCAGTGTTAGAAGTCCGTGCACAGCTTAGGACAGACCACACCAGACCAAATGGTTCGGGGGTGGGGGGTTATTCAGGAGATAGGGCAAAGATAGGGGAGGAGAGAAGTAGAAGAAGAAGATGGAAAGAGAGAGGAAGAAGAGAACGAGGTCAGGGGGTTCTGCCTGTTTTATATGGGCAGTGACGTAGCCTCTCACAGGTAAAGGTGAGGTAGCCAGGTGGATTCTGGGAGTGTATGGCGGTTGCCTTGGCAATGATGTGGGGGTTGACTAGATGTGATGTCGCTGGGTTTGGAGCCTGATACCAACACTAAGAATTGAACAAAATACATGGGCCCAAGAGCTGGGTTCAGATTCTCACTGATACTCCCAGCATGTCTTCAGCAAGCCGCTGAGCTTTGTCAGCTTCGTTTGTTTTAAACTTAATCATGTGTTTCTTTTGGTGGGGGAGTGTGCCTTGGCCCACGTGTGTAGCTGAGAGGACAACTTTCAGAATCATTTCTCTCCTTCTACCCTGTGAGACCTGAGATCCGACTCAGGTTTGCATGTTAGTGACAAGCTCCCTTCCCCACTGAGTCATCTTGCTGGTCCTGTTCTGAGGCAGTTCTGTTTTATGACCTTGAACTCATCTGACCTCAACTTTCTGAGTGTTAGGGTTTCTGGAATGCACCACCAGTGTCTGGCAACACTTCTTATGTGTAAAAAATTGTTGGGAAGATTGACTCTGTGCAATATGGCAATATAAACTTCAGTGCAAACATTGCTAGTGGTTTTGTTAGGCTGATGTAAATTGAAGTCTCGAAAAGATATGACATACTTAGACTATGTTTAGTGGGTATTTGGAATAGTCTTAAAACGACTTTTTTTCGTTTTGTTGTAGGGATCTTCTATTTAGTCAAATGTATGACAAATTAAGTGAAAATTCTGTGGCAAAAGGTGTGTTTTTGGAGTGCCTCGAGCCGTATATCTTAAGTGATAAACTGGTGGGGATTACACCCCAGGTCATGAAAGACTTGATCGTTCATTTCCAAGATAAAAAACTAATGGAGAATGTGGAAGCCCTCATTGTCCACATGGACATCACCAGCCTGGACATTCAGCAGGTAAGCTGACCGTCTTCCCACAGAGGAAGCACTCCATCTTCACTGATCCTAAGGCCTCAGTCTGCCTTCCACAGACCCAGTTATTGAGCCTTTTTCCTAATGCTGTCTTAGGAGTTTGTGTAAGTAAAACCTAGGTAATAAATGCTCCCGAGCTAGAGAGTGTGTCTTCTGCTTCTTGGACCTTTTCCAGAGCTCATGGCTGCTTATTGGTAGATCACCCAGGAAGTGTTTGTTCCTGACCTTACTCAGTGTGCTCAATAACATGGCCCTCATCTGGAAGATTGTTTTCAACCATGGATACCTACTCATTAATAATAGACCATTCTTATATTTATGAGAATGATGTCATTTAAAAATCAGCTAGTACGTGAAGCAGAGTGGAGTGTTGAAATGTAGAGGCTGGTGTGAGAGGCAAATCACGGGGCTTCTTAGAATAAGCTGACAACTGTGGGTAATGGTGTGTGTGGGTTCAGCAGCTGTGGTTGAGAGTATATCTGGGGTTCAGGCACCTGTGGTTAGTAATATATCTGGATTTAGGTAGTTGTGACTGATGGTATTTAATTCCCTTTCTTTCTTTCTTTCTTTCTTTCTTTCTTTCTTTCTTTCTTTCTTTCTTCCTTCCTTCCTTCCTTCCTTCCTTCCTCCCTCCCTCCCTTCCTTCCTTCCTTCCTTTCTTTCTCTCTCTTCCTTTCTTTCTTTCTTTTTTTTTTTGGATTTTTCTAGACAGGGTTTCTCTGTGTAGCCTTGGCTGTCCTGGAACTCACTCTGTAGACCAGGCTGGCCTTGAACTCAGAGATCCGCCTGCCTCTGCCTCCCAAGTGCTGGGATTAAAGGCGTGCGCCCAGCGCTATTTAATTCTTTAATCATATTAAACCACCTAATGAGTGTGTTACTCCTGAGAGTCTTAAGCATCCCCAGCTAAGGTATGAGTGGCTTTCCCATGTCTTGTGAGGACCAGACCCTTTGAGAAGGTGCAGAGCCCACAGAACAAAAGTCTTGGGAACACCATAACATTTTCCTAATGTTGGTGAGCATCTTGAGGTAAAGCCCAGTCCTCTGAGCACATGCCTTTCTGGTGTGTGGGTAATTTGGTGTAGTCTGATAACAGCCCAGTATTTCGAGAACATGTTATTAATCTGGATTTTTATGGTGGTCACATCTAGTGTAGCCACCTGCGGCCATGAATCAACTGGGTTCACCTGAAAGTGGGGCTGGGAATGATAGGAGGATGGAGGGCGAGAAGATATGAATCCAAGACAAGTATTCTGATCAAGGCTTAATGCTTTAATGTTCAGCTCTCCATTTAAAGGGAAAGGCCCTGTCCAAACCCTTCCTTGTTTCAGTCGGAGATGGGTGGGTTAATGGCCAGAGTTATCTCAAGGCAAGCCCAGGGCCAGTTGTTCTTCTAAGTTCCGTGCAGCCAAGGTGGGTAACTCCACCTACATCCTATCACTTAGTCTGTTGTGGTAAACAAGGTCTCTCAGGCCTACTCATGGCCGGGGGAAGGGCACAATCTAGGAGAAAGTTTTATTTCCTTCTAATATTTTCAGCTTTTCCTAAATACAGTGTAAATGTGCTCTGATCTTTTCCACATTAAAACAACACAAAGTTTCTCATCTCCATGTCTGTACCTCCTTCCCCAGAGCCACCAGCCTCCTCATTCCTAGTCACATTAAGTTTTGAAAACCTTGTCTGGGTTACTGTTTCCATTTGTAGTATACATCCTGATAACCTTTCCAGGTTGCTTTCAATTGAGTAAGTAAGGACCTTGCTTAGGTAAATGAGTGCGTGCGTGCGTGCGTGCGTGCGTGCGTGCGTGCAGGACTAGTTCAGTGTCAGGGTCTGAGGGTGCTACAGCTATCCTGCTTATCAAGTGTATCTTCATAAACTAAGGAGAAAAGTTTGGCAGTATCATAAGAGTAAACAAACCAGAGGATGTTTGAAAACAAATGTTATAGTAAAAATGACGTAATAAAAATATATCAGTTAAAACCAGACAGTATAGTAGAGAGATGGGCTGCCGGCGTCTGGATAACTATAGGAAACCTTTCTAAATGACAGAGGACCTCAGAACTGAGAATGGTGGTACATGTCTGTTGTCCTAGTGTTTGCGGTTGTGGGGCAAAGCCAGGAGGATTAGAGGTTCAACAACTCTAGAGTAAGTTTCAGGCCAGTCTGAGATCCATGAGACCCTCTTAAGGAAAAAAAGACAAGACAAGACATACAGATGCAGAGAGAGAAATCAACAATGCCAGCATTTTAGAGGACAAAATTGTTTTAGGTAAAAACCAGTATAAAGGGGACAGAGAGCTTGCCTTGAGTGGTAAAACGACAGGAAAAGGCAAGCAGATGGACAGAAGTAGAGTTCGAAGATCAGATGCATCTGAGTATTAAGTGTGCTGTAAAGAAGTCTTATGGAAGAAGCGGGGGGAAGGATTGAGGGCTCCGAAGGGAACTCCACTGGAAGACCAGCAGAGTCAGCTCACTTGGACCTCTTGGGCTCTCAGAGACAGAACCACCGACCAAAAAGCATACACAGGCTGGACCTAAGCCGTCCCCTCCCTGCACATATATGGCAGATGTACAGCTTGGTCTTTGTTTGGTTCCCTAACAATTGAAACAGGGGCTGTCCCTAGAGCTGTTGCTGTATGTGGAATCCGTTCTCTAACTTGGATGTCTTGTCTGTCTTCAGCAGGACAGAAGTGCCTAGCCCTGCAGAGACTTGATGTGCCAGGGTTGGGAGATATCCAGGGTAGGCCTCCACTCTCTCAGAGGAAAGGGGGAGAAGGGATGGGGGAAGGATCCTGGAGCGGGGACAGGAATTGGGATGGAAAGTGAATAAAAATAAATAAATAAATAAATAAGTAAATAAATAAATAAATTTTTTTTATATATTATCTTTTAAATTTTTATTTGTTTTACCTATTCACTTTACATCCCTCTCAGTGCCCCATTCCTAGTCACCCCTCCCACAATCCTTCCTCCATCCCTACTCTTTTTATCTGAGTGGGTGGGGGCTTCCCTGGATATCCACCCCCTTGGCATTTCAAGTCTCTGAGGGGCTAGATGCTTCCTCTCGGTGAGGTCAGACAAGGCAGCTCAGTTAGAAGAACATATCCCTCTGGTACAGGCCACAACTTTTAGGATAGCCCCTGCTCCAGTTAGGACTCACATAAAGACCAAGCTGTACAGCTGCTATATATGAGGGAAGGCCTAGGTCCTGCCCATGTATGTTCTTTGGTTGGTAGTTCAGACTCTGAGAGCCAAGAGGTCCAGGTTAGTTGACTCTGTTGGTCTTCATGTTGAGTTGCTGTCCCCTTTGGGGCCTGTAATCCTTCCTCCTGTTCTTCCATAAGAATCCCCAAGCTTCAACCACTGTTTGGCTGTGGGTGTTTGCATCAGTCTGAGTCAGCTACTGGGTGGAGCCTCTCAGAGGACAGCCATGCTAGACTCCTATCTGCAAGAATAACTAGAGTATCATTAATAGTGTCAAGGGTGCTTGCTCATGGGATGGTCTCAAGTTGGGCTGGTTATTGCTTGGCCATTCCCTCAGTCTCTGCTCCATCACGTCCCTGCATTTCTTATAGACAGGGTAAATTTTGGATTGAAAGTTTTGTGGGTGGGTTGGTGTTCCTATTGCTCCACTGAGGGTCCTGCCTGGCTACAGGAGGTGGCCTCTTTAGGTTCCATATCTCAAATGATGTGAGTCACAGTTAAGGTCACTCTCATTGATTTTTGGACACTTCCCTTATCCCAAGTCTCTGTCTCATCCTGGAGACACCCCCACCTCCTCACCCCTGTCAGTTGCAGATTTCCATTCATTCTTGTAGTATCTGGCCATCTCCTGTCCCTTCTGACACCTGATCTCCCCCCTCCCCATTTCCCTAAATGTTTTCTCTTCTCTCTGTTCAACCGCATGACACTCCTTTTCCACGTTCCCATCCTTACCGCTTTCTGCTTGTGTGATCTGTCATGTTCATTTCTTCCTTTGGCTCACATGCCAGGCGTCTCCTTTAGGTCCCGGGTCATCTGTTGTTCTGAATGACATTGAATGCTGAAGAGGAAGTCAGGTTCCTTTAGAATGATAGCGTAATTGTAAACAGTGGTGTGTGTGTGCATGTGCGTGTGTGTGTTCAGTTGAAGGTCTTTCCTTCCCCTCTCTCCCTCTACATTGTCTCATGTACCCCTTCCCATGAGCTTTACCTTAGACCATTTTGTTGTCTTCTTTGACGGATGCACGCACTGAGCATACTAGAAAGGTAGAGCCCCAGGCTGGGTCTCTCTGTCACTTTATTCTTGTGCTAAGGAGATGTTCTGTAAATTTTTGAAGAACAGTTTTAATGATTAAAAGCAAAATGAATACTGGCAAGGAAGATTATTTTAAAGAAACAAAGTTATAAGTTTGAGGGTATTTGAAAGTAGCTGTTGTACTCTGAACTAATACTGATCTGCACTAACACCATCCACTGGCTTTGAGTATTTAAGTTTCAATTTCCATCAGAGAAGAGGAAATAAGAAGACTTGGAAGAAAAAGGCCTTGATTCTCAGAGTTTGAAAGGAAATCACTGTATGATAGCATTGACTGTGTGTCAGAAGGTTTTTCCTTTTACAGGTGGTTCTCATGTGTTGGGAAAATCGTCTGTATGACGCCATGATCTATGTCTACAATAGAGGCATGAATGAGTTTATCAGTCCAATGGAGGTAAGACGCCATCTTAACACATTTAACATTGTCTTATGTCTCTCTGTTCCCCGTTTACTTTGAATACTTTGTTTTCATCTAATTAAAATTCTTACATGAGCTTATTAGAACTGTTTTCATTTTTTAAATTATTACATTTATTTGTTTTGTATATGTGCATTCATGTCTGTATTTATGTGTAGACAGGTATGTGTATGCATGTCAAGAACAGTGTGTGTGTGTGTGTGTGTATTTTCTCTGTCTTCTGTCATAGGGTCTTGGACATTAAATTCAGGCTGCCAGGGCACTTTCACCACCACTGAGCCATCTCATTGGCCCTTAGCTTTCAGGGACTTTTAGATGGCATTCATTTATTTTAATTATTTGTTGCTGGTGATTGAAGCTGAGGCAGGAGGATTGATATGAGTTGTAGGACATCCTGAGCTACAGAGTAGGATAGGACATTGTTTCCCAAACTAGACAAGAGTTTCTCTGGCAGTGGTCTCCTTGGGTCTGTATGTGTTTTAGTGATGTAGGTAATGTGCTCTTTCCTGGGGCTGTTGAGCTGTTTCCAGTATAAAATCCTCTGCATTGCCACTTGGGTGGGAAAACCTAACATGCCTTTAATATCAGAAACCACAGTCTTGACAGAGACCTTCGTGAAGCTGGCGTTACTGAATGGGCTGTGGCATTGGAGTTTCTTTGGAGGAGGTCCTTTCAATTGCCTCTCTGTTCTTATATTTAATCTCACAGCAAATAAATAACTCCATCAAAGAAAGAGTTGACAACTTTAATGTTCATGAGAATCTTTAAAAATGCTATCCTTTGGGCTGGAGAGATGGCTCAGTGGCACTGAGTGCTCTTCCTGAAGTACTGAGTTCAATTCCCAGCAACCACATGGTGAATCACAACTATCTATAATGGACTCTGATGTCCTCTTCTGGTGTGTCTGAAGACAGAGACAGTGTACTTATATAAAATATAAAATATTCTACATACATAAAATAAATAAATCTTTTTTAAAAAAAATGCTGTGCTTTGAAATGACCGTGATTTCTCTGTTTCAATTTAGAAGCTTTTCAAAGTCATCGCCCCACCTCTGAACGCAGGGAAGACTCTTACAGGTATTCCTTCTCTTTCTTCTTTGAAAAGATTTGTTACGTCCTGACTGATTTATTTGGTAGGGGGGACACATGTGGAGGTCATAAGGCAGCACTGTAGAGTCTCTCTGCTCTTCTCTGCTTCCTTTACCTGGGATTCAGGGTCAAACCCAGGTTACCAGCATGCACATTCCTTAGCCACTGAGCTGTCTAGCCTCCCCTCCCCCACTTTATTTCTGGAGACAGTATTGCTCCTCGACCCTGGAGCTGTCGGTTTGGGGTCACATTGGTGAACAAGTTTAGGGATTTGCCTGGCGGTGCTGAGGTTCCAGGTAAGCATGGTCATGCCTGGCTGTTCTGTATGTGCTAGGGACCTAGACTCTAGTCCTCCTGCTTGCATACCAGGTGCTTTACAGACTGCACCGTGCTGCCGGTCCCATCCCGCAACATTTTCTTCTGATAGAGATTTCTTATTTCATTAGAAAACACATGATTATATATCTGCCTTTTAAATCATAGTGAGATTTATTTTATGGCTTAATATCTGGTCTACTCTAGAGAGTGTTTCAAATATACCAGGGAATATACTGAAAGTATTCTGTGTGTGGAATGTTCTGGAATTGCTATTGGTTTATGGTTCTGTCCAAGCCTTCTGTGTCCCACATGTCTTCTGTTTTATCTGTAGTTAAAAACTGGTGTGGAACTCTTTCCTGTTATTTCAGTGTTCTGTCTCACATCTCAGGTCTTCCAGGTTTTATAGCTAATGTTCAGAAAATGTTTATTGCTTAGATGAATGACAGTTTCATGGGACATCTTCAAATTGCTTTTAATTATGATGGTATTTAACTTTTCAAGCTTTATGTAGCCTAACTCCTTTTGTGAAGTAATTTCTAAAGGCTTAGTAACTGTTACCAAAATGTGTTATGTTCATGGTAAATGAACTGGTGTCATTATATACTAAAATTACTTTGGTTCAAATGGAAAAGTAGATTCCTGGCAGAGTCCCCTAATAGCCATTTAGCTGAACTAAAGCAACAATATAAATTAATTTCTTATTGGTTTTCAAAATTTTGTGAGCTGCATCTTACTACCTCTGAAGGTTTTGACTTCATGTGGAAGTCACTATTTCCACATGAAAATTGCTAAGTTGAACAGTGCTAGTCTTAGAATTTAGAAGCATTTTACCTGGGAAGCTGGGAAGACAGACCTGAGACAGATTTTCCTTACACAGAAGCCATCTGCTCCATCAGGAGCACCACCCTCCCCTGAGGCCACCCAGAGACAAGCTTCAGTCAGAGAGAAGCATCTGTCTGCCTCCCTCCCTAGCTCTTCTGCTCTCATGGGTCTTTCCTATTGCTTACTGTCAGCAAGTGCACAAAATAGTGTTTTTATTCTTATACCTGCACATCTTCCTGCCCTCTGACTTATGGCTGCCTTTATTAGACTGTGTAGGATTCAATCAGAACTGTGTTCTCAGTTCTGGGAGTTCAGGAAGATCATGGCCCTAATAATGATGGTACCCAAAAATATCAGGCCACACCCCTCCCTCCTAGGGTCCTCGTCTGTCTAACAGAGGCCAGAAAGACTTGCTTGTTTGCCTTTGCTCGGGAGTTTTCAGTTCTGATAGTTAAGAGTTTTCCTTTGGCCTTTATTTCTTCATGGGCAGAGCTTCAGAGTCAGCCTCCAGTTGTGACTAGGGCTGTCTGATTGGTTTTCCTGGAAATGTTCACAGCTCTTGTGTAAGCCTTTGCAAATTCATCTTCCACTTTATCTTGTAAAAAGGTCTTCTTAGTCCTCAGGGATCATAGTGCCTCAGGCAGCTGAGTGTTTAACCGTAGGAAGGAGTGTTTTCACAGTGCCTGAAGTGAGTCTGGAAAAAGACAGTTATATGGAGACCCTAGGTTCTGCTATTTTCCCCACTGAGTTTTCGCTTGTTCATTTTATTGAGCAGTTTTACTGAGAATGGGTCTTGTAAGTGTTGCAAAATTAGTCCTGGGCCTTGAACCTAGAGCCCTGTGCATGCTGGGCAGTGCTCCATAGGATGCAGCCACTGGACTGCATCCATAGCCCTCACTCCTGACATCTTCTCTATCATTCCCTTCGGCCAAAGAGACTAGACATCTTTCTGAGCCTTGTTGTATCTGGTGTGTTGTATCATGGTGCACTTACCCTCAGGGAAAGGCCTCATAGGAGAAGAGGACTCTGCATGCCCTCAGGATGTTAGCATCTAATTCTCATAGTTACTTTGTGTATTAAGAGCAGGCTTATAGGCTTCCCCTCCCTTCCTCCCTCCCTCCTTCCTTCTCTCCCTCCTTTCCTCTCTTCTTTCCTTCTTTCCTTTCTCACCCCCTCTCTGCAATGATGGGACAGGAGTCATTTTGTTTGGTCTTAATATGTCATATCTCATTACAGCCCAAACCTTGCATCATTGGCGTAGACTTGAAAGTTGGTTTTCTCACATGAATCTACCATAAATGAATATGGAAAAATCTAAGCACTGAAAAATCTAAACAACATTGAACATTGTTGAGTTTTATAATAGAGAACTATCTAGAATGACTTGGGTAGTAGAAAATGAGTCTCAATTTTGATTGTACTTCTCTACATTCGCTAGTCTCCTGCTTACATGGCAGACACTCTGCTGGATGCTTAGCGTGCGTATCACAGATCCCCACTGCAGATCACAGATCCCCACTGCGGGTCACAGATCCCCACTGCGGGTCACAGATCCCCACTGCGGGTCACAGATCCCCACTGCGGAGGAAGGCCTGGGAGTGGAGTGGTGGGGAGGGGCATGCTAATGAGTACATTCATTTTTCTAGGAAGATACTACAAGCTAGATGTACTTTTCCTGAGATTTCTAATAACTAAAGTATTTACATAATCATGCGCTGGGAAGATGACTCAGTGAGTAGAGGCTCTTGCCTCCAAAGCTGATGGTATCCGGGTCGTAGACCCACAGAGTGCAGGGAGACAACTAACTCCAATTCCTAACCTTGTCTTCTGACCTCCACACACCGCAGAACTAACTCTCTCTCTCTCTCTCTCTCTCTCTCTCTCTCTCTCTCTCTCTCTCTCACACACACACACACACATACACACACACACACACACACACACACACCCCTATGAACATATACACACACATGCACATATACCACATCACATGTACACATGTGTATACACACACACCACACACATGCACATATACACGCACATGCACACACATATGCACACATACATATGCATACACAAACACACACAGAGTATTTATTTAATCCGTCAATAAACCTGAACTTGGTGCATCAGTGCGGTGATTACTGTCATGTGTCATACTTGTCGAGGTGGGTCAAATGACACTTTGAGTTAAGGCAAAATATAACTATACATGTAGTGTTGAGAAGCTGTCACAGACTTTATTATTTATGAAGATTACTGATAAAGACAGTTCTTATTTGCATTATGTCTAGGATTCCAGTTCCAGTTCTTTGTTACCAGTGACAGATCCTTGTGATCTTTGCTCCCTAAGTGTTCCCAGTCACTTCACCTTGTTGATCGTATTCCAGTGTGTGCTACCTTTACCTCCTCGGCTAAAAATTCATCTCATTAGCTTTCTTGTGCTCTAAAAGTCCCACCAAATAACAGAATCTCTTAACATAGTTTAGAATAGGCTATTTAGTCAAGGTTTATTACTTCAAACATTTGGAAATGTGACCTCCGGAGAGCTGTGTGCTGTGGGTGGTAGATGACAAGTGAGAACACACTGTAACTACATCTTAATAGTAATTGGCAACAATCCACAGGTCTTCAGCTTTTCTCCGCATTCCCTGCTCCTAGGTTGTCAACAGTACATAAGCATCTACTCAGCTCCACACGAGCCTACACGTATCCACACAGGTCTTCAAATACAATCTAGAGGAAAATTAAAAAGTAAAGTAATTTGTCATCTCAACTTTGAGGGTTTTCCCCACATAAATGTTACTGTTCTGACAAGGTTGGAGAGAGAACTGCTAAGTACTTTTATTTCCGTTTCAGATGAGCAAGTTGTTATGGGCAACAAGCTTCTGGTGTACATCAGGTGAGAGATTCTGATGTGTCTGACTGTGTCCCCTCCACACCCCACGTTTACAGTGGGTAAAAGGTTCTGATGTGTCTGTGACTATATGTATTCCCCCTTCATGTTTACATTAGTTGAAAGGTTTGATGTGTTTGTACCTGTGTCCCACCCCCACCCCCAAGTCCTCCACGTCTGAATTGGTGGTACAATATCTTGTTTGTGTAGTGTTATTCATTCTTCAAAGACATTTTATATAGCGGAGAGTCTATGTCTGGTAATATCTAAAATCATTTTGTGTTAGTCTTGATAGGCTTTGGAGGCAAACATGATTCCCACAACATAGAATGCTCAGTCGGTAGCCAAGAGACCTGCTGTATATTCTACTTTTACTACCACAAAGTCTGGGTGATGTGTGTTACCCCAGTTTTACATATACAGGCAAGAAGCTTTTTAAGTCATGGAGACATTGGTGACAGAGGTAAAACCACTGTTTGTGTCTTGACCCATAGAAGAGAGCTCATTCCAGTAGTGTGTGAGGGTTCAATCTGGGTAGAACTGGCCATGTAGTTGCTTGGTGGAAAGGTGGGGGAGGTGGCAGGCCCTCTCAGAGCATCATTTTTGTTCTGTAGCAGTGGAGTAGACACTGGAGTAGATGCTGGGACCAGTCTCACACCTCTTACGTTGACTCGTCAGTGAGGAAGAACATAGCAGCAGTTACCAAGCACTTCATTATTGTATTTTAAACTCTGGAATATCTGTTACCAAGTTGTTTCTATTATTAAAAATTGATGTGAGGTTCATAGAAGTGTAAAGTTGTTCCTAACCCACCCCCAAAATTAAGAGAGATATTCAGATATTCATAAATAATTCAGAAGTCAAGCCATTAATTATTATTATTAAAAATAAAAGAAATTCTGATTCAGAGGTGAAGCCACAGGGTAAATATTTTCTCAGACGCAAACTCCTTAAAAGGCAGCCATTTATTTTCCCTGTGCTCATTACCATGGCTAATTTCCAAGTGTTACCCACCACTGTGAAACCTCCAGCATGGAGAGTATCAGGCCTCTAGCAGGCCAACTGTAGCTGCATGGTATTGTTAGGTTCTTTCTGGATACCAGTCTGAGCGTTTGGTGGAGAGTCCCCATCACTGCTGTCCTGTGTGCACTGGTGCCACCCCTCCCATCACCCACCACGAAGTATCATCTTATTTTTTCTTCCTTGAACTAACACATGAAAACATAAAAATTATGCATATTTATGGGCTACAATGTGACAATTTTGATAAATGTCTATATTGTGTGATATTTAAGAAGCAAGAGTTAATACAATTCTCTCCTGAAGATTTATGGTGAAAATACTCAAAAGCTTTTTGTTAGAAGATGGGCCTGCACTGTTAGACCTGACCTCGTTGACTGGATCAAGCCAGACATCCCTGGACTGGAGAGTTAAGAGACTGTCTGTGCTATAACTTGATAGCTCTCAGTTTATGGTACCTGGCTCCACCGTGTTCCCTGTCAGCTCTACTCTGCTGTTCTTAATCAAGTGCTCTGAAACTTCTCATACCTTTTTGATCATACAAAGTCAGACCTTTCCACTGTTCTGGGGATTGGTCCAAGAGTCCTCAGGGACAATGATGAAGAAGACAGCCAGAGATGAAGCTGTCTGACTGTCTGCAGAGGTTCTTTTGGCTGCTCCTTCTCACCCCACTTATGGTAGCTCTTTCTCTTATCCTTATTTTTAATTAATTGATTAATTAATGTTACATCTCAATTGCACTTCCCCTCCCTCCTCTCTTCTCAATCCCTCTTCCTTCCTCCATTTCTTCTAAGAGAAGGGGAGGCTTCCCTGGATACCTTCCTTGGCATATCAAGTTGCAGCAGGACTAGGATCATCTTTTCCTATTGCAGCTAGACAAGGCAGCCCAGTTAGGGGAAAGGGATCCAGAGGCAGGCAACAGAGTCAGAGGCAGCCCCCACTCCTGCTGTTAGGGGCCCCACAAAACTGGGCTGCATGTGTTACATGTGTGCAGGGGGCCTAGGTCCATCCTATGCATGCTCTCTGGTTAACTAGTTCAGCCTCTGTGAGCTCACATTAGATGATTCTATAGGTTTTCTCGTGTTGTTCTTTACCTCTCTGGCTCCTTCAATCCTTCCTCCCCCTCTTCCACGGGACTCCCTGAGCTCTGCCTAATGTTTGCTATGGGTCTCTGCATCAGTTTCTATCAGCTGCTGGGTGAAGCCTCTTTGATGACAGTTATACTAGGCTCCTGTCTGCAAGTATAACAGAATATTATTAATAGTGTTGGGGTGGGCTCTCTCTCATGGCATGAGTCTCAAGTTGAGCAGTCATTGGTTGGCCATTCTTTGATTTCTGCTCCATCTTTATCCCTGCACATTTTGTAGTCAAGACAAATTGTGAGTTGAAGGTTTTGTGCCTGGGTCGGTGTCCTTACCCCTCTA
>NW_021604801.1:498675-573374 GCF_004785775.1 Grammomys surdaster
TTGCTAGGTTACAGGAGGTGGCCTCAGGTTCTGTTGCTAGGAGTCTTAGAGTCACTTTTATAGAGTCCTAGGAGTTTTCATTATCCCAGGTTTCCAGTTCAGCCCAGAGATGCCTGCTCCCCTCCAGCAGGTTCCAGTTCTCTCTCACTCCATTTTCCCCACACTTGATCCTTCCCGTTCCCCTTCCCACCTCTCCCACCCATTCCCTCCATCCATCCATCTCCAATGTCTAGTCTATTTCCCCTTCTCAGTAAGATTCATCATTTCCCTGATGATGTTGAACATTTCTTTAAGTGTTCCTTGGCCGTTAGAGATTGTTCTGTCTAGAATTCTCTGTTTAGATCTGTACCCCATTTTTAAATTGAGTTATTTAGTTTGTTGATGTCTAATTTTTGAGTTCTTTATTTTGGATATCAGCCCTCTGTCAAAGATAAGAGTTGGTGAAGGTCTTTTCCTTTTCTGTAGGCTGCCACTTTGTCCTTTTGACAGTGTCCTTTGCCTTTAAGAAGCTTTTCAGTTTCATGAGGTCCCATTTATTGTTGATCTTAGTGCCTGAACGATTGGTGTTCTATTCACAAAGTTGTCTCCTGTGCCAATGCATTGAAGTGCCACTCTTTTCGATCAGATTGACTGTATCTGGTTTTATGTTAAGGTCTTGATCCACTTGGACTTGAGTCTTGTGCAGGGTGATAGATATGGATCTATTTTCATTTTTCTATATGCAGACATCCAGTTAAACCAGGAACATTTGTTGAAGATGCTTCCCCCCACCCCCCGATTGTATAGTTTTGGTTTCTTTGTCAAAACTCAAATGTCTGTAGATGTCTGTGTTTCTTCTGGGTCTTTGATTTGATTCCATTGGTCAACCTATTTGTTTTTATATATCAATACCATGTGATTTTTATTACTACTGCTCTGTTGTACAGCTTGAGGGCTCGTTGTAGTAGGATAGCTGGGCTCTGGTGAGCTATGCTTCTAGGCTCTTGTTGATTATGTTCTTTCACTGGCCTTTAGCCATCTGGTTTTCCTTGGTGCCGGAAGACCTCCAGGAAAGAAGACTGAGCTTTAGGCTGGACAAGAGTGCAGGGGACAGGGTGCAGCTCACTGCTTCTGGGCTGTCCCCAGGGGTCACCTGGCAGGCCTTAATCTTATTCTTTCTCATTGTCTCCTGCTCTTTCATCCTTCTTTTAATGAAACTCCTCTTTAGGCTTTAAAGGGAAACCTCTTCTTCCCTCTAAGACCCTGCCCTGTTTAGATCACCATATTGTTATTATTTCTGTCTTAATGTTCTCTTTCTACTTTGAGGGACCTTGAGGTGCTTTCATGGCCTAAACCTCATTTTTGAAGGCAATTGATGTCACCTTATTTTCTGGACCAATCACTGTAGCCTTTTTACCCTTGGGTTTTTTTTTTTTTTTTTACACCTTTCTCCTGGCCTTTTGAAATATGCACTGCGTTGTCCTCACCTGTACTTAGCCACCTGCAGAACAGTAGTGATCTGGTTTTGAACCTGACCTCACAAAAGTTGAGTCTATGTCAAGATGGAAGCAGAATCTCAGGGTTGAGAGACTGAGGCATCAGATCTGTTGTTCTTTTTTTTTTTTCTAGCTGTTGCCTGGCTGGTCGTGCCTACCCTCTTGGTGACATTCCTGAAGATCTTGTTCCCTTGGTTAAAAACCAGGTGAGTATTATTTTTATGGCATTTTTATCATCTGCACCTCTTAGTATGACTGTCTCAGTTATAGTGTCTCTTGTTGTGATAAACACCATCAACAAAAACAATTTAGATGGGATAAGGTTTATTTCAGATTACAGTTACACAGCCCAGTTCATCACCTAGGGAGTCGGCAGAAATCTGGAGGCAGGAACTGATGAAGAGTCTGTGGAGGAGTGCTGTTTACTGGCTTTTATAGAACCCAGTACCACCTGCCCAGGTGTGGGACCACCAGCACAGGCTGGGCCCTGCGCCATCAATCACTAATTAAGAACATGCCCTGCAGGCGCCCTACAGTCAGACCTTCAGTGCCTCTAGCTTGTTAAGTTGTTATACAGCTAGTCAGCATACTGACTGAAGACAGACTGTTGAGCATTACGCATAGCTCCACTGTCAGGATAAGAGCCACACTCTAGCCAACTTTAACATTTGGATTGCAAGGGGATTTAAGAGAGACATTGTGTAACATGGAGCAGTTTAAAGTATATTCAGCCTGCCTTTTGTTTTCTCCACATAGGAATCCTTGTTCCAGAAAGATGTAAGATGTTAGAAAATAATGCACAGTTGCTTTGAACCCTAGGTTTTTGAGTTTCTGATTCGCCTGCATTCTGTAGAAGCATCCTCCGAGGAAGAAGTCTATCCTTATGTCCGGACTTTGCTACATTTTGACACAAGAGAATTTCTGAATGTGTTGGCACTGGTAAGGAACACTGTGATTCCTAAGGTATTTTCAAATGATCCAAAGTGGTGTGTGTGTGTGTGTATGTGTGCATGTGTGTGCAGGTAAGTCAGGAGTGGAAATGCTTCAGGATGGTGGGCTCCTTAGTTCTTGCTTCTAGCCCTTCCCTCCCTTGCTGTTGTCTCGCTTGTCCAAAAGCTAAAAAGAACCTTTTTGTTTTTAACAAAGCTTTTGGCTAGGTGGAGTGGTCTCTGATTCCGTGCTTATGTTACTGATGTCTGCAGCATGGACGAGGCTCGGGGGTAGACGTAGTGAGCACAGTAGAATAAACTGAAGCTGAAGTGGGCTGTGGAAGGTCTCTGTTGAAAACACCTTTCTAACATGTTTAGTTAGAGGTGAATTCGGATGAACTGGGTTTTCTGTTTTATATAATTATCTATGGGAATAATTATATAAAATGTAAAGACTCTTCCCAGTTAAATAGCATTGTATTGTTTAGCTTTGATAGGATAGAAAGTGTTATGTTATGGTGTTTAGTGAAGTCATCCGGTTCACAAATTTGTAAAACACATTTACAGATACAATATTTGAAGAAGATGAAACAAGAAGGGAACACACCTAAATGCCAACAGTAACTCTGTAAGATGGCGCTGCCTCTATGTGCTCACACTACTTGTGTAAGTTAGAGTCTATAACGGAGTAAGTTCCTTTAAGGAGCTGAGTGCCATGAGGGTCTATGTATCATAGTCTGCATTGGTTGAATTTGATCATCCGGCTTCAGAAACAGCGGCGTTAGTTGCATAAGGAGGAAAGGAAGAACGCTAACAGGGAGTCAGGTGTGATCAGCCCAGGACAGGCTGGCTACCGTTTCCATGCACTTTGAGGGATCCGGGAGCTGCTCTCACTCTGGCTTGCCTTTAAGCATGCATGGGAGTGATTCTGTTTATTTTTTTTTATAATATTTTATTTGGGGAGTATCTGTGATAGGGCAGGGTCCTACAAACAGTTGTCTTAAGAACTAAGTCTGGCCCCATTTGACCCCAAACTTGCATAAGCTAAGAATGTTTGTATTATTAGGGTTGTAAAAAGAAGAAAAAAGAATATATAACAGAGACCACATATAGTCTACAAAGTATGACATGTTTAACCACAGGCCTTTAAAAATAGGATGTTTGTTGACCTTGGGTTAAGATTTACCTTGCTATCATATTATAATCCAAACCTCATAATAATCTTTAATTGTTTATGTCTTGATTCCCAGATAACTTTGGACTTGAGTTTCAGATCTACATTTCTTTGTGGTGTGCTATTCTAGCAGTGATGTGCCAGCCTGGCAGCTGTTTCCTACCCCTGTATCATAACAGTGTATCACAGCAGTCACACTCCGATGTCTCCATTTCATTAGATTTATAGAAACAGACTTTCAATGTGGGTTTCAAAGTAGTGACTGCATGTTGCCAGGAGGAAATGGTCACAGAAAGTCTCTTTTCCTTTGTCACTGTTTATAGAACACTTGTTAATTCTCTCTGCCTATTAGTTGAATGGCCCTTCTGTAGCAAATGGTATCTTCTGCATCTTCAGTGACACCTCACGTGAACAGTCTGGGATGAGAGAGTAAGAGTGTGTGTGTGTGTGTGTGTTCATGTCCTAACAAGTCAGAAGATAGAACTGAAATGTTCTTGCCCATCCTCTTGTCTCCAGGCAGGCTCAAATTTAACTCATCTAAGTATAAAATATCTCCTAGTTGAGCTTCCCAGATTAATAATAAGCCTTCCTGTGATCTCCTCGGCAGCTCATTTCATCTAGCTGAGTGTAGAGCACACTAGCTGAAATAACACTTGTTATTTTTCAGTGTAAATAATTTAGATAATTCAATGGATATTTTTGTTTTGTCTTCAATGGTTGTTTTTAAAGCACCTCCCATGTGCCAGTCAGAAGTAGGAAGGAAAGGGCATGCCAAGCAGAGGAAAGGAAAGGTGGGGAAATTCATGGTCTTTGTAAAGACTAGCAGGTCCTCTGACTTGAGTAGAGCTGACAGCGTCTTGAAAGCCTGTGGTGTTGCAGATCCTTTAAAACTCCACAGAGACAATGTGCAATCCATTTCCTAGGTCACAAGCATAGTAACCACTGTGTCTATGTCAATTTAACTTTCTTCAGCCGGAGGTGCTGCGTGCAGACCAGAAGAAGGTGCTGGGTCTCATGCTCAGCACCCAGCTCTGACTCAGTTTCTGTCCCATGCATGTAATTCTGTGTGAACTTGAATTCAGAATCCAATGTTTTTGATAGTATTAAATTCAGAATACATTAGGCAATAATATAAAAATTTTAAGTGCTGTGCTTGGCACTGTTTTGAGGCTATGGTAACTCATTCTGGTAATTAGGTTTAAAAATTTTGGCCTTTCATCAGTTTTACCTTAATTATTTTTCTTTAGTTTTACTTTTTTTTTTTACTTTTTTTTTTTTAATTAAAATATGTTGTAAATTAACTTTTCGGTTAGCGTATTAAGTGTGTGGTTTCGGCAGGCCATCACCATGTGCATTACACTTTGTTTTCATTTGTTCCTCTCTATTGTGGTCCTCCTGTTTTTCTTCTCCAGGAAGTCCCACTATGTGCATCCTGACTCCTCTCTCCGTCTTACGTCTCTTCCACCTCTCCGTGACCCTCTTCAATTCCATGTTCCACAAACATCATCTATAAATACACAGTTGCATGCACACACATGCACACACAGATGCATGCACATATACACACACACTGTGGTTCTGCATGTGGAAGAAAGAATGCAGTGTTTGTCCTTCTGAGTGTGTGTCTGGCCTATTTCCTTCGCATAATGATTTCCAATTTTCTTTTTCTTTTAAAATTGCGTTGTATGTGTGGTACACATTTTCTTTATCCATTCTTCTGTTGATGGACATCAAAGCTGGTCCATTTCCTAGCTACTGTGAATTGCACAGCTATAAACTGTGATTATTTTTAAAGTGCCTGTCTCTGAAAATCTTTTTTCTTTTTTCTTTTTCTTTTTTTTTTTTTGATTTTTTGAGACATGGTTTCTCTGTGCAGCCCTGGCTGTCCTGGAACTCACTCTGTAGACCAGGCTGGCCTCGAACTCAGAAATCCACCTGTCTCTCCCTCCCAAGTGCTGGGATTAAAGGCGTGAGCCACCACTGCCTGGCGAAAATCCTTTTTCTTAATTGTAGAAATCATGAAAATTATTTTACATGACAGTAAACTGCATTTCAGGTATTTCCAAATAAAAGTCTAAATGGTGACTAAGCCTCTTCTGTCCTAAGGCCTTGGTTCCAGATTTCCCAGTCCTGCATGGGTCTCTGTGACCTTCGCAGGCCTGCAGACAGATGGTCCAAAGGAGGCAAGAAGGTGGTTTGGTTCAGTATGGCTCAGTAGTTGATATTGGTTCAAACTTCAAGAGTCTAACCCCAAGTGATTCATTTTGAGTATATTTAAGCACAGTACAATTGGGTGAAAAACTTCCTGGTGGTAATGAACTCCACCCTACTTCCCCAACAAGGCACACATAAATTCCCTTGAACAAAGTAAGGCATACATAAAGATCCGTCGTGACGATATTGAAAATCTTTGTAACATACATGTGTTATAAAGATAAGTTCTGAAGATTGAGTGCAGAGATGGGGGCAGGAAGAGGATTTAGTAATCTGTTTTTTTTCTAATGTTAGAAAATAACAATCACTTGAAAATTTCCCATAAGGATAGGTTCTGTAGATTGAGAAAAACCACATGTATGTTAATGATCTGGTGGAGGGTCTGGTGTGGTCTCCAGCCACAAATGGAGCAAAGGTCACCAGGCTGGAAACCATGTCCACTCCCAGCCTTCTGGGCAGATAACAGGTATTACATTCCTTCTCTTGAAAGGACAACTGTGTGTGCTTGACTTTCAAGGCACCCCTGTTGTTTATCTGTGAGCACAAAGACCTCTGTGCTCCCTCCACAGCCCCTTGCTGTTTGTTCTTGTAACGTTGTCTTTCTTTGTTATTCAGAGTCTCTTTGGTCATGTAATAACAACATATATCATATTAACTGTAAGGTCTTGGAATGTCATGAGATGTTAAATGGTCTAACCATGGGCTGGAGTAGGCTCAGTGGTTAAGAGCACTGTTGCAGAGCCCCTGGTTCCATTCCTAGCAACAATATGGCAGCTCACAGCCATCTGCGACTCCAGTTACAGGAGATCTGCTGTCCTTTTCTGGTCACTACTGGTACTAGGCAGGCATTCGGTAAACATACATGCATGTAGGCAAAACACTCACACATGAAATAGAGTCTTAAAAAGAGGAAAGGGGGCCAGAGAGATGGCTAGTGGTTAAGAGCTTATATTACTCTTCTAGAGGACCCAAGTTTAATTCTCACACCTATGTCAACCACCTGTAACTCCAGCTCCATGGGCCAGTAGTTCTGGCCTCTGAAGGTACCTGTATTCATGGGCAACGCCCCCTCCCCACCCATATACATATATGTGTGTGTGTGTGTGTGCGCGTGTGCGTGTGCATGTGTGTGTGCGTGTCTATGTGTGGTAGAGGTGGGGATAACATTCTGAATGCATATTTTCTCCACAAAATATATCTGAAATGAAGAATATTAATAGATAATATTCCTTAAAAATTAGAATGTGGATACTTGTCATCTTATTTCACAAATGCTTTAATGATCATCCAGCTATAATTTTATAAAAGGAAATAAATTTAGTTGTTTCTTGCTAAAGACAGGGATTTAGTAGTTTGTTTGCTCCTAAAATTAGCAAATAACAGTTACTAAAGTTCTTTTCTTTTTCTCTTTTAGACTTTTGAAGACTTTAAAAATGATAAGCAAGCTGTGGAATACCAGCAGCGCATTGTGGATATTTTATTAAAAGTAAGTGTTCAGAGAGTGCATGTCTTTCTATTGATTGGTGCTATATTAAGCTAATTGAATTTTTTTTATAGTAGGGTTTGAAATAACCTGTTTAATGGAGCCATTTGTTGCAGCACTAGTATTCTATTATGGTGTTTGGTCCTCAAGAGGTAAATGAGATATTAACGATATGTCCGAGTTCTAGGCTAGATGCTGGGATACAGGTTGTGGGTCTTGAGAAGTTCTCAATGTGATGATAGTTTTATTAGTATGATTGTGCGCAGTAGTAGGGACAGCTTTAAGAAGTACTTTGTGCCAACAGTCTCTGTCCCTTCCCAGGCTCAGTTGGTTACTATGGCAGTGCCATGTCCTGCCATGGCACTGACAGGGTGGGTAACATTTAAAGATGATTTGAGAACTGTCCCAATCCAGCTTCAGAGTCAGCAAAGACCTATCTTAGGATCCACACTTCTGCTACAAGTGTGTGCAGAGGCAGACGGGCCCCTGTCCTCCGTGTCGGCACAGCTCTTTAGGGGCTTCAGTTGTCACTCTTCATCAGCCCATAGAATGGAGGCTGCTTCCTTTGAGATTCTTTGGTCAAGAAGCCAGAATGAAAATGTCATCCAGTTATATGTAGCAGAAGCACATTGCATCTGTGGTATTCTCTGTAATATGCAAAGCGTGCATGCAGTACATACATCAGCTCAGCTCAGCTGTCATGAGCCTTGTAAGACAAGCGGTGATGACTCTGAGAATGGAATGTTCAAATGCTCAAATAAAACCAGTTAAATCCAGGTAGTTGATATAAAGAATTCCACTTCGATTCCCAGATAGTCTACCTATTTGTAACCCTGCCTTTTATCTATCTGGTATTTTTCTGTAGCTCTCTGCTAGGTCAGTTAAAACTAAATTATACCTGTGAGATAACCCAAAATGGCAGTGGTTTAACTATGATGGAAATGTCTGGTTCTTTCTTAAGCTGGAGGTAGGCAGCCGGATCCAGGAGAGAGACTCAAAGCCCCAGGCACTGAGCTTGCTCTGTTACACTTAGCTCGCCATTTCTAATGGTTCAGTGTGGGTGCTCAGAGCCAACTGTTACTCTGCAGCTAGTGAGTCCACATGTGTCTTTAAGGAAATGTCTTTGAAGTTGTATACTATAAAACTGCTTATAATATCATGTTATCCAGAACTTTGAAAGCTACTAAGAGAGACTGGAGGATTCTGGGTTAGCGTATGCTCAGCTAAAAATTAGAAGTTATGTTTATCAGTTATGATGGAAGAACAGATACTTGAGTGTATGTTAGTGCAATTTTACCATAAGACAGACCCAGGGGCTTTATACAGAAAAGAGGTTTATTTAGCTTACAGTGTTGGACGCTGAAAGCTCAAAATTCGGTAGTCTCACTTGATTGGCTTCCAGTCAGAATCTCTTTGGCTTTGCCATATTGTGGTGGATGGCATCATGGTGTCAGCGAATGTGAGAGAGAGTCAGGAAGTCAGAGAGGTTATATACAGGGATCAGGCATACCCTTTTATGACAGACCAGCATTAGTCTCATCAGTGACATCTGTGGACATACAGCTTCTGCCAACTAGTCCCAAATTTGACTGTTTTCACAGAGGCCAAGCTTCCGGCTCGTACACTTTTAGAGAATAAACCATATCTGAACTGTGGCCTAGCTTAGTCCACTTTGATGCTATGTCCATCAGCGATGCACTGTGACATCTCAGATCCTCTGTATTTCATAGAGCGGTCCCTGACTGCTCTGTAGCTGATTCCTCTTCCCACCACTTTTCCTCCTCCACATATGAGCTATTCTACGTTCTCTTCACCCATGTGTCATTGTCATGACTTACGTTCTTTCAGCCAGTCAAGCCTCTTTTCTCCTTTCTCTGTTAGATTGCTGACCGTCTTCTACATCCTCCCACAAGCTTCTAGGTTGGTTAGAGCGCCTTTGTATTTTCAAGATACTTTGATCTGCATTTATACATTGTATTAGGTATGTTTACAGATTTTCCTGTCTCAACTTGAGCTTTGTGAAGGTAGAAACTGAGGATTATTACTAGTGGCATTTTTATGTTAATTTTATTAATTATGTTATACTGTATTTACTGTATTCATTAAGGCCCCGTTGTAGCATGCCCAGAATGTGTGCTCTAAAATGCCTGAAATCAGTAGGTGTTTAAGAAGCATTTATACACTAGTCAAGTTGGGATTTGAATTTTGAATCAATTCTTGTCTGGAAGGATAATCCAGATGCAGAGACTAGAGCTTTGTAACTCCCTGGGACTGTCAGCAGGCACTGTTTTCTTCTGCTGTTACAATTATATTACCTCAGATCAATGAAGAGAACATAGAGGTTAGCATTTTCATGTGACAGGCTTGTGTTGAAGTGCACCTTGGTGGGAGTGTTGAGAGGAGAATGGTGGAGCACAGTAGAAGGGCTCATTATGTATTGTATGGTTGCACACATAGGGAAAACAACTTGAGGCTAAGTGATACCCAGGAAATTTTGTAATCATGGCCTTTGAAATATTTTGTAGGAAAACATGGAGCTATTATAGGATGGAATCAGACATTTGCTGAATAGGCAAAAGAATCCACTGTAAACTGGAGCTGCTGTTGAAAAGGTGTATGTGTAGGCCAGACAGTTTGGAGCCTTACAGAGTAGAAGGAAGGAATACAGCTTAGAGGAGCACTAGTTGGGCCCTGAGATTGTAATCCTAGAAAAGGGACGTTGGACAGCAAGCAGGGTGACGACTGAGCCGTGGAAAGCTCTCTGAAGATCCTTCGCGAGAACATGTATTGTGTGTAGGGACCTGATGTACAGGGAGCACAGAACTGGAGTCCAACTCAAGGCTGTATCTCTTGGTAATATCACTTGGCAGTGACAATACACTTAACAAGTGCTGACTGTCACAGGAAAGCAGGAAAGCAGGAGGGCTAAGGAAGGGTAGATTGCTCCCAGAGAAGGAAGGTCAGAACAAGCCCTGAGACTGTTTATACAGGCAAAGTCTCATACTTTAAGTATGTCTCTGAATGGAGGATAAAGGGTGGAACTTGGAAGTCTTACAGTGGATGTACTGGATTCTAAACCCTCTCTTGTGGTAAATTTACCCCAGTTAATTCAACATGACAGGCCTCGACAGTACGCAATCTTCAACCTCAAATGTCTGCATTTTTTCTTTGTTAATGGCAGGATTACCCACCTACTGACAATGTGCGGAATGTGTCTGTTACATTTTCCATATGTAGGAACACGTGTGCAGCTGCTCTCTGCACTGGGCTTCAGTTTTCATCACTGCTGCAGTCAGGACCCCTTCCTTGGGCCCACGCAGTCCCTCGTACATTGGTCTTCTGACACTGTCTGCCTGTAGTCCCCTACTTGTGTACAGGATCATTGCTCCATGCACTGCCCTGATCACAGTCCGCTCTCCGGCTCATCTTTGTCCTATGTTCCAGGTTCCTGAAGCTGTCGTCTGATTTATCCTCCTTCCTCTGCTTCTGCAATCCAGTAGAGCTTAGGGGTTCCCTGGCAGACCTCTGTCTTCCAGTACGCACACACGCCTTTGCTCTCACGTCTCTCGGTTGATGTTTCCTTGACAAAGGCTCCACTTAAGACTTCAGAGCTCTCCTTAGAAGCTGCTTCTTTCTTGTTTTCTCACAGATTCCTTCTGTAGCATTGGATCTAAGGTGCTGTTCTGTTGTGTTTTTTTTTTTTTTTTAAACATTGGGCTTCTGTGATGTTTTTGTGCCTTTATAATGATGTGACCTGATTACACGGTTTAGGATGTTTACCTGACTCACCTTCCTTCTTAGTTCATGGTTCCAAATGTTGCTCTTCAGTCTTCTCTCTTTAGGACAGGATCCTAGCCAGGGAATGGTGGCGCCCATGGTGGGCAGGTCTTCCACCTCAATTAATATGGTCAAGATAATCCTCCACAAGCAGGGCCAGAGGTCTGTATCCCAGGTGATTCTAGATTCTGTCAAGCTGACAATCTATGCTTACCATCACAACTCCCTGAAAGGCCCCTGTCATAGCACCATATATATTGTGGGGACTTAGGATATGAGAACAAAGTTAAACCAGAGGAATGGCTGTGACGCGGTTGTAAAAGTCCATTCACAAACCAACTCCAGAGCTGTCTGCAGATTCCATGGAAAGCGGCCATGCCATGGAGGCAGTTCTAAGTGACTTCCTTCCTGGGATTTCTTCACTGTCGGGTCATTTGACTTTTAAGCTCAAAGCAGCATTCTTTTTTTCCTTATTGATAGGTGTGCATAACCAGTTTCTTTTGCTCACCAGGTTATGGTGGAGAATTCAGATTTTACCCCGTCACAAGTGGGGTGTCTCTTTACATTCCTCGCTCGGCAGCTCGCAAAGCCTGACAATACCTTGTTTGTGAACAGAACCCTCTTTGATCAAGTAAGTGACTTTACAGGGAGACCTGGAGTTGCTTTCTTCTGTTCTCTGTTCATAGATAAGTCAGACTGCTGGGATTTGTGTTCAGGTTTAGGATCTAAGTAGGGATGTATATTTTAATGATATTCTGGATTATGTGATTTTTGCCCAATGCCTAGCATTGTGGGAGCATGACTATCAATATTCTGTCTTAATAGTTATTTGGCTACTCTAAGTGCTTAGAATTTCTTGCTTCTTAACTTGCTAACTTAAGAATCTCCCTTTCACTGATGGTAAGACTGTTGGTTGCCTGGAGAAGGGACGACTTTTGAGAACTCTTGAGTTTGCTTATAAATCACTTTCCTCCAGGCATTTCCCAGTCATAGTCAAGACATTCCCTATATGTCCACAGGTAGTATGAAGAACCACTTTCTGTCTAGAGAAGCCGGGGGTAATAAGGCAATGTACTGAGCACGTCTACCACCCAGTAAAACCTCGTGTGCATTTGCTAAGTTTTCCAGAGGTTCTGAAATCAGTCCATTTATTCTTATTTTTTCAGAGAAATTCCAGAAAGGTTAACTAACTCATCTAAAGCCAGGTTTAGGGTAGTTTTTATTTGTTTGTTTGTTTGTTTGTTTAAGCAGAAATCTTATTATTTGTAGGATAGGATTTAGATTCAGATGTCCTGACTGAAGCCCATGCCTGCTGACCACGGCATTAAGGAACTCAAAAGGAAATGCTCCCAGTCATGTTTCTCAGCAGTAAAGAAATCTGAATAGGACACATGCTAAATAAATATAGCCATCCTTAAAGCCTGATGCACACAGTAGGCCATCAGCTGGGACCACACTGTCCATGCAGATGTTTGTTACAAGTGAGTGGGGATGAACTGCTGACACTGGATATTCATTGCCGTTACCTTTGGCCAGGTCCTGGAGTTCCTCTGTAGCCCTGACGATGACTCTCGCCACTCTGAAAGACAGCAGGTATGGATGCTAGAAATCTGTGCTAAAGACTGGGGATAAAGTTTGTTTTCATTACTTTTGCTGTTGCTGTGATAAGCTATCCTAACAAAGGTACTTTAAAGGAGAAAGCATTTTTTTTTAACTCACATGTAGTCCATCATGGCTGAGAAGTTTTCTCTGCAGGGGCATGAACTTGCCCTCAGGAAGCAGAGAGGGACGTGCTGGTACTCCGTGGTTAGCTTTGTTCTTTTATGCAGCCCAGGACCAAAGTAGAGAGAATGATCTAGGCCTCCTTTAGAGTGAATCTTTTCACTCAGTAAACACAATCAAGATAATCCATCACAGGCATGGCCAGAGGCTAACATAATCAAGGTACCCCTCTCAAGGTATGCCTGGAGGCTTGCTGCCTAGATGATTCCAGATCCTGTCAACCAGTACTCACCTCACACAATGTCAGAGTAAGCCAGAGGAGCTCTTCTGTGCCAGCCTCACCACCTGTAAGGAAATGGTTTAGACAAACTAACTCAGGTAGAAGCAGTCGGAAGTGTGGATATGGGGACATGTGCAAAGAGCTTAGCCACTGCCCTCCAGTCTGAGTGGAGCTGTCTGTACCCAGCATGCTCCATCCTTCATCATGTAGTGACTGTCGGTGTCTGTCATGCCACTCTGGCTCACTGTTCTGTCCCAGAGCCCGAGTGTTGGCAGATTCCACCTGGGGAGCATTCTGCTGCATGGAGGGCTCCATTCTCGAGACTGGAATCCACCTGCTCCCCCAGTTAGTACTGGAATTAGACCTGGCTGCCACTTCTGTCCCCTCGTGCCACTTTCATGAGACATGCTTTAAAAGCCTTCATACTGAAATTGTGAGTACTAAGTCAACCCGCTTAAAGTAGATACCAAATTCTGTAAGGTATTAAGTCACAGCAGTTTACAGTTGTGACTGCTGAGCTGGCTTTCCTGGTGGCAGTGCACAGCTCAGACTCGGATGAAGAGCGTAGACTGGCAGCAGTGAAGCCGTTAGCTGCTCTGCTGTGGCCCAGACAACTTAGAGAACAAGGCAAGCAGTTTGGGTTTCTGTTGAGCTACACTGAGAATTAGTAACAGGGAGGGAACATTTCTGTTTACATTTGTTTGTCTACAGCAGTGAAGGCAGACTGTGGTGTGCATGGTTGTGTGCACACCCTCTTAGTATACAAACCTTCTTTGACACAGGTGAATTAACACAGTGAGATTGCTTTCCAGGGTTTGGATTTAGTGCATAGATGTCGCCAAGTCTGAATATTAAATCCAGACTTTGAAAACTAAGCACAGCACCGTAGCCACATTAATTACAAAGATGACCATTCAGATGGTTCTTCTCCTCAGGTTTTAAAGTGGTGAAAACTGATGAGATAAGTTGTTCAGGGTCACAATTCAAATTAGTACTTGGTGACTTCCTTCCCTGCTGACCCAGCACTCCTGAGACTGCTAGTCACACATCAGACTTGGTTTATGCAGTATTTCTTAGTATTTCCCAGTGGTGTGCTCATAGACAGTAATTAGCTTCCCAAATATAGTTTCTGATAGGACTGTTACCATTTTTGTAAATTTATGTAAATAAAGGTGAAAGTGAAACATGTCATGACTTTACTTTCTCATCAGTGGAATGACTGCTTTGCTCAGTCAGGTAACAGGTTGTTTTTTTTATTATTTTCTTTTAGTTAGTATACAAGATAATGGGTTTCATCTTGGCATTTTCATACATATGTACAGTACTGTATACCCACACATCCACACCTCTCCCGACACATAGCCCTAACTATTACTCTCTCTTGTTACTCCTTATAGGTAACACTTTTGGATAAAAACAATAATAAACTCTTCCCCTTTCCCGTTACAGTGTAATGCCTACAGACAGCTACACTGTGTGTGAGCATGAGCCACAGTGCATATGTCAGAGGACAAGTTTCAGGAGTCAAGTCTCTCCTTCCACCATGTGGGACCCAGGGATTGAATTCAAGTTGGCAAGCTCGAGGCCAAGCCCCTTTACCTATGTGTTGGTCCAGACATTCACACTTTTAAGCTTAACAGGCTTATTACTATTTTCTCCACTTTCTTTGTCAGGGACTGACAAGCTATCGCTGTTAAGGAACCAAAAATAAACATTTTAAGTTGTGTAGGCCACAAATGGATCTGTCTTCTTTTTCTTTGTTTGCTTGTTTTCACAACCCTTCAACAAGTAAGATTTTTAAATAGCATTTTGATGATCTGTAGGGATCCTAAAATGGCTTACTTAATCTTCTGATGTGTTGTCAGTAAACATGGAGCTGGAAGATGCCTAGCTATACACCTGTGTGCTGCCCCCACCATCCAGATGCAGCTGCAGCAGGCTTAAACAGCCCCAAGAGCAGACAGAGCAGCAAAATACGATTTAATAATAGGAAATGATAATTTTTGAGTTTCATTATTGTTGTTTTTAGTGTACATAGTTACAGATTAGTTTAATTTTTAATAGTACTGAATAATTTGCTTACAAAAATCCCTGGTAATGACAGTCAGGCTGAGTTGGTAAGATTGGCTTCAACTCATTCTATTATTTTATTCTAAACCGACACAGCGAGTAGGCTTCATTCCACCTTTATTGTATGTGACAGTGCATTCCGGTACTCCAAATGGATTAAATTTGGGCCTTGAATGAAAAATTTGGATCAGTTTTTTTCAACATCAAAATAATAAACAAAATGTTCTTGTTGACGGTCCCTTGCGGTCTGACAAGGGCCCTGCTCCTAGGAGTCCTGACTTCACTTCACACAGGCCTGAGGGGGGGCTGCTGCTCCTAGGAGTCCTGACTTCACTTCACGCAGGCCTGAGGCGGGGTGCGCTCTTGTTTTGCTCACAGTTTATCTTTGGCTGCTGTGGTAAAAGTGATCCAGTATTTTTGGCTTTTCTTGTTTTTGTTTTTTTGTCTTTGTTTTTGAGATGAGGTTTTGCTCTGTTCCCCAGGCTAGCCTAGAGTTTATGATCTCCTGCCTCAGCATCCTGAGTGTACTATGACACCTGGATTAAACTGTCCCCTTGCGGCCCAGGCTGGCCTTGAACTCACTGTATAGCTGAGCATTACCTTGAGTTCCTGATCTTTTTGAATTTGAGGACTATAAGCATGTGATACCATGCCTAGTTCTATGTGCTGCTGGGGATCAGACTCAGAATTTCATGACTGCTAGGCAAATCCCTACCAACAGCCCTGGAATGCACCATTTTAAGTCTAAAGTCCAATGGCGTGAACTCCATTCCACAGTCTCCAGCTGACCCACCTTCCCAAACGGAGCAGCGGTTCCATGTTCTCCAATTTCCAGGCTCCCGGTCACAGCCATTATTTTCTCTCTGTTCTGGTTCCTCCTATAAGTTCAGGCATACAGTGTTTGTTGCCCATCTGTTTGGGCTTGATTTCATTAGCATAGAATCTTTGAGGTTTATTCATATTGTAGCACACATCCAACCTTTCTTTCTGATTTGAAACCAAATAATATTAATTCATGTGTGTGTGTATTATCCTATTTGTCTATTTATCCTTGATAGTTATTTGAATTGTTCCTACCTTTGTATGTTTTAAGAGTTGCTAACAGACATACACACACCTATGTTTAATTAAAATAATTAGTGTGTAAAGCTGACACTGTCTGTGGAAGAGTTTTTTAAAAATCGTAAGACATAAAAGCACCAGACCAAAACTAACTTCTTAGGGCTGGGGAGATGGCACAGTGGGTAAGAGAGCCGGGCACTCTGGCAGAGCACCCAGCACCTGGGCAGAGGGTTCCTAGCACCCGCGTGGTGGCTCACAGCCATCTGTAACTCCACTTGCAGGGCATCCAACACCCTGTCTTGTCATCTGCAGTCTCCAGGCATGCACACATGGTATATGTACATGCAGGCACAACACTCATACATATAACATGCAAACAAATAAGCAGCTTCTTAGAAAGGCATTAGGGGTGTTTAGAGGTTAGTGTGAGCGTGTGGGTTTATACCTGAAAACACTGATACCCCTTTCCTGTTTGAAGAGTCGAGTCATCTTATGGCAGTGAGTGCAGTCCCAAATATCACCAAATGATGAGACACAGGGAAAGAGGTTATGGGCTGCATGGCTGAATGGACTCTTAGAGAACTAGTACATAAAGCAAATCTCAAAGTGTTTTTAATCAATTGTTTTAAATCTACAGGTCCTTTTAGAATTGCTGCAGGCCGGAGGCATCGTTCAGTTTGAAGAGAGTCGGCTCATCCGCATGGCAGAAAAGGCAGAATTGTGAGCTGTTTTCAAGCTGTATATTAATTTTCCGTAATTCTGTTCTAACACATAATTCTAACACGAAACCTTGTTTAGTTCACACCTCTGCTATTTTAGCTAAGAAGGGGCATACCAATAACAGAAACAAAAACATCAGCTTAGGAGGGTGGGCTTTTTTCTTTGGTTGATTTTGTTTTGTTTTTTTGCTTTCACGTGAACTCTGAAAATTACCAAAATTTACAGAAGAATATAGCATAAATTAAAAACATGTGTTTGTTTTAACATGAAAGTGAAGAAGCAGTCTTCCTATGCCTCACCTTGTTTATGCATGTATCGGTTTATTTTTGGTGTTTTGAGACAGGTTCTCACTGTGTAGCCCAGGCTGTGCTGGAATGTGCTCTGTATGTCTTACATTTGTCAGATTGGTGTCTCTGCCTCCCCAGTGCTGGCCCCATAGACATGCCCAGCTCCAGATTTAATGTGTGTGGTGTTTGTTAGATTGTGACAGTTATGCTCTGTAGAAATGATAACACAGTTAGCATTGTATGTAAGATACAACGTGCCAACGCTTATTCACTTTGTTTGTTGTATTTAGTTTTGAACAAAGAAACTTAATATAAACATTTTTGTAAATTATTGATACCTAGCACCAGCTATTTCTTGGTTAACATGTTATCTCTTTAAGGCTTTTGTAAATATAGCTTTTAGCAGCATCTTTAGTCTGTAGGAGAGATGCTGGCTCTCCTCTTCATAGATACGAAACACAGGCCAACTATTTTCGTCTGAAATGCCTGGGACCATGTTCTGGAGGTTGACAGAGTTTAGACATTTGCACATGCTTTACTGTGTCCTGTTGTGAGACTCCCAAGTCCGAGGCACCCTTGGAGTAGAAGTCTTAGACCTGTGTTTATCACTAGAAATGGCACTGTTCCCTTTCACGTGTTTAAATGAAGTTCTGAGTGTCAGAACAACTGAAGTTTGCCTCTCACATTCCAGCTATCAAATCTGTGAATTCATGTATGAGCGAGAACACCAGTACGACAAGATCATTGACTGCTACCTGCACGACCCATTGAGAGAGGTCAGCTTAAAGCCTGCTTCACCCGGTTTTCTACCCTCATTTCCTCTCCCCCCGTATTCACTTGGCTTTTGTTGAGTTTCTACTATAAGTAGAATCTGTATTGCTAATTTGAAGGTTGAGTGTATAACCCAGTGATAGACACTGGTAGTAACCGGATGGAGAACTAACTGTTGTGCTAGGCAGGAGGGCTGGGTGCGGCTCTGCGGGGTAACGAGGGACTGAGTTAAAGACAGCAAGCAGAGACTGCGGTGGGACTAACCTTTGGCATTAGGGAAGCCAATCAAAGATGAGCTCTAAGATAGGGAGGGAGGAGTGGACATGAAAGGCCTGAAGCAGGACAAAATGGACCTCTTCAGGGAGCTGGTGGAGATCACATGAATGACATGAGAGTCAGTATGGAGGGAGCATAGTTGACAAGGACAAGAGGGATTTGAGATGGAATTGGGAATGTGGACAGACAGACAGCTATTACAACAAAAGTATGCTACTCAGTCAGTACACTGAGGGTTAACAGATTGAGATCAAGTTTAAATGAAATAGATTTAGAACTTCAAGAGTCTAGCTGTGCTATAAGCGCTTAACTTTTCTTCTAATGACAGTTTCCATAAACTATCTCGAAATCCAAGTGGATTTTCATTGCGAATAGATGATGTTTATGGAGATTGGTACCCGTAGCAGCCGTCACTGAATTCTGCTTGAGTGAAGGGATGAATGAATGCATTGTCTTGTGCTCCACAGGAAGAAGTCTTCAATTATATCCACAACATCTTATCTATTCCTGGTCACAGTGCTGAGGAGAAGCAGTCTGTGTGGCAGAAAGCAATGGATCATATGGAGGTACTGACTTCAAGTCCTTAAAAATAGTTTTGGATGGTTTCATGTTTGTATAATGAATTTTAGTCATTTTGTGCCTCTTTCTCCTCTCATCCCCTCCCTCTCTTACTAGAGCCCTTCTTCTCAAGCTCCTCCTCCTACTTTCATGTCTTCTTGTGTGTGCCCCAGTGAGTGTCCAGGTGTGTGTGAGAGTTATTACTGGAACAATAACTGTACCTCTGAAGACAATAACACCCCTTCCCCAGCTACCATCACTGCCCATCGTCTGTAAGGGGGATGGAGCCTCGTGGGCTCCTCCTCCACCCAGCATGAAATGATGGTGGGCTCAGTGTTGTACACACGGCCACAGCTACAGAGTGTGTGAGTGCATTGGCTGAGTCAGGTCCAGAAGATGTCTTTCTCCCCTTCCCCTGGTTCTCTTGTCCTCCACCCCTTCTCTGTGGGTTCCTGAGCCATGGAAGGTGCTATAGCATCCCATGTAGAACCAAGCATATCTTCACCGCGTGTTCCAGCACTGCTGCCAGCTGTGGGATTCTGCATGAAGTCTGCCTGCTGCAGGAAGATCACTAATGAAGGGTGGGCTCAACACTATCTCCAGGGGCCTGCCAGAGCTACAACTGAAACATGACACATTCCCTACCTCAATGGTGACAGGGCCCATCAAACCTTTAACCTTTACCATTTGAATGGCTATTCTCCAGGTTAACTTTTGCTAAGCAAGCAGCAGCAGATGTTACAGAGTTTTCCTCAACTCTTGTACTCTTATTGAAGAGAAATCAGCAAGCTATAGAGGGAACATTAATCTCTGTTAAAAAAACAATTGCCAATCTAGGGAGGTGGCTCACGTGATAAAAGGCTGGTTATTTGATGTGACATCTGAATACCCACGTACATAGACACACTCTAATGAACACACACACATAAGTACACATGCAGATATCTTTTATGAAAAAAAGCAAAATGTACTCACAAAGGCTGGTGTGTTGTGACCCTGAGGAAGAGGACACCCTAATGTCTGGAGTCTACCATTTCCCTGCATCTTTTGCTCCAGCTAACACTGTCCTCTCTCTGATTAGCCTTAGAATGTTCCTCTCTAGAGCTGCTCAGAATTGCTTCAGCTAGTTTATTCCCTTTTGAAATTTGTTCAAGGCCTTATTGATCTCAACTGTGTGCTAGTTAGAATAGTCTGCTGTCCTTTATAAGGTAAAGACAGCTTATAAAGGCCAGGGCCTCTTGTCCTAGCTCCACAGACCAAGAGTCAAATCAGAGTTGTCTTGTAGCCCCTCCTCCAGCTCCCAGACTCCTTCTCTCACAACAAGGATATCATTGTACTGTTTACAGGACGGTGAAAATATTTTTATATTTAGAAAGGTCATGTGTCTGAACGGCACCTTAGGGGAAACATGGGGTGGAAGGCTGGTTCTCCATCCCTGGGGATATGTGGTCTCAGAGATGGTCACACCATCATATGTGGGGTTGAGAACATGGTGTATGTTATTGAATGAAACCAGATTTGTGTTAACAATATCAATGTGTCTCAGGAAAAAAACCCAGGGAGACTTTCGGGCACTTTGTGTTTTCTTTTCCTCATTCTCTCTGAGTCTCCATAGTACATCTTGACTTCTTCTTTATTTGAACTCATCTGCATCGTGCAGTGTTTCTGGTGCACATGGATACTGAGTATGGGATGTAACTGAATGGATCAGTGACCACTCCCTGTGGGAAACAGGAAGCAGGAAGCACTTCTGCCGTACAGCCGTTCCTCCTGGCTGGCAGACTCCCTCACATCTATGTTTTCTCACCTTAGGCTTTAAAGCCATGCATGTAAACTTTCTGTTTTTCAGTGTGCAGAGATAGTTCACTGGCTAAGAGCACCGCTGCTCTTCAAGAGGACACAGCTGTGTTCCAGCACTGTTGGGCTGCTCACACTGTGCAGTTCCAGCTGTGGGGGATTGATCCTTTGTGGGCACATGCACACATGGCATCCACTCACACAAGCACGTAAATAAGAATAAATCTTTAAATATATTTACAATTTTTGCTGAATAACTTCTGTGTCTTCAGTAATATAAATACAACGAATAAGAATAATACAATGAGATTATACACAATACAAACTTAGAATCTTGGTAAGTCATCTGAACCTTTATTTTTTTTTTTGACAATCTAATGCAGGATATTATTAATGCCATTAACCCATATCTCTTAATACTATAGCATGTATAATATGGAAATTTATGTATAATTTCAGAGACCCATGGACCCCTAAAAGATTCTTAGAATGGCTCTCTGTTGAACTTAGCCAGTACTGTGTACCCTAGAGACAAGATTACCAGGTATCATATATCTGCCGTACTTGGAGAGCTTAGAGAGTTCAGAATGCTGGACCTGGCTCCTGACCTCTGCAAACCACACAGCGCTCACTGGTGTGCTGTTCAGTCTTCATGGGGTTTTGCTTTGTTTTTGATCTTCCTATACTTCGCTGTGGTATTGAGTTCTTGTCTTAGTCCTTGTAATCAATCAGACAGAATACAAGAAATAGAAATTGATGGACCTGTTTTTTAATCTAATATGCTAGTCTGGGTCTTTTCCTTGGAGAATTGAGGCCATTTATACTTAGTAATTATTGAAAGATAAGCTTAGTTCTTTTCCTCCTGTTGTTTTAGTACTGCGTGGGGCTCCCCACTTGTTTTGCTTGCCTACTGTTCTAGTGCAGCTTCTTCTTCCGATGACTTCAGTGCTGTGTCTCTTTTTCTCTTCAGTGTAAAGGGTTCCTTCAAGTATCCTCTGTAGAGTGACCCTGGTGCTCAGGAATTTGGTTTATGCTTATCATGGAGACTTTATTTCTCTGTCCTTTGTTCCAGTTAGGTCTCTGTTGCTGAGATAGAACACTGACCAAAGACAACTTGGGGAAGGAAAGGGTTCATTTGACTTGCAGGCTGTAGTACATCACTGGGGGAAGCTAAGGCAGGGGCTTGAAGTAGGAACAAAGACAGAGCCCATGGAGAAGCACTGCTTACCGACTTTCTTCTTCCGACACTTTTTTTCTTTTTAGAAAACAGACCCATCTCCCCAGGGATGACACCAATCACAGTGTATTGGGCCGTCCTGCATCAATTAGTGATGAAGAAAACGCCTCACAGACGTGTCCAAGGAACAATCTGACAGGGAGTTCTTGGTTGAGTTGCCCACTTCCTAGGCATCTCAAGTTGACAACCAAGATGAGCTGTCATGAGCTCACTTGAGCCTTGTCAGCTTGACATACAAACACATCATGGTTAAACAATAACTTTCCTTTTTTGGCTTGTACTCAAGATCTCATGTTAATACCACAGTATAAAACACAGCCCCAGCATTATGAAAGTCTAAAATTTCACTGAAAGACTCCAGTCCATCTGCAGCCTCAAGCTCCAGGCCTCCATCACCTGCAGTGCTTTCAGCATCCTTATCTCTCAGGTCCCTCAAAGCAGCTCATCAAGCTGAGCCCTTAATGGCTTTTCCAGCCCAGAGTTCTAAAACTGTTCTCCTTCCTCCCACAAAGCATGAGGTCTGTCAATACAACAAGCCACGTTCTAGCATCAACTTCTGCCCTAGTTATTTCTGACATTGGGCTAAGGAGGGCGCTGCTGGGAAGCTGCTTAGGAGAAGGAAAGACTTATCTGGCTTACAGTCTATCATTCAGAGAATAAGGCAGGAACTGAGCCCAACACTACATAGAAGCACTGCTTGCCGGCTTGCTTTCCCTGGCTTGCAGCCCAGGCACACCTCTAGTGGGTGGCACCTTCCACAGTGGCCTGGGCCCTCCTTTATCAATTAGCAATTAAGAAAATGGCCCCTTAGACATGTCCTTGAGACAAGCTGATGAAGACAGTTCTTCACAGTTCTTAACTGCTGATTCATCTCTCTGGCGCCCCCTGCTATAACTTTATTGAATATTTTTCTTTTGTCTGTGTGTGTGTGTGCATTTATGTAGTCCAGAGGCTCATCGAGGTGTGTTTTCCTAAGTCTCCCACCACCTTGCCTTTTTGAGACAGGGTCTCTCATTGAAATTTGTCTTAGTTAGGGTTTTATTGCTGTGAACAGACACCATGACCGAAGCAACTCTTATAAGGACAACATTTAATTGGGACTGGCTTACAAGGTTCAGAGATTCAGTCCAATATCAAGGTAGGCATGGTGCAGGAGGAGCTGAGAGTTCTATATCTTCATCTGAAGACCACTAGGAGAAGACTGGCTCTTACATGGTTAGGAGGGGGGGTTTAAAGCCTACCCCACAGTGACATACTTCCTTCAACAAGGCCATACCTCCAAATAGTCCCACTCCTTGGGCCAAGCCTAATCAAACCACCACAAACCTGAAGCTTGCCAGTTGGTGAGACTGTAGGTGACTCCAAAGATCTGTCTGTATTTGTGTCACACCCACACCCTGGGGTTAGAGAAGTTGCTGTACCTGCCTTTTATGTGGGTGCTTAGGCATCCACACTCAGGTTCTCATGCTTCAGTTGATACCAACTGTTTGCTTATTTTTTTTCTTTACTTTGACATTTATGCCTATGGTCTATATTTTCTAATGGTGTTCTATAGATCTGTCATGCTCTATTTCTACTTTGTTACTTTATTTGCATTATGTCTGAATGTTTTAAATCATCTGCCCTTCTCAGGCCCTCAGATTGGCTTCTACTTGATCTATTTGTGAGGCTTTCTACTGAGTTTTTAATTTGATTTGATGAGCTTTTCATTTCTAAAATTTTTATTTGATTTCAGTATTTATCACCATTGAATTAATATTCATCTCCTGTATTATGTTTTTTGTTTCATTCAGCTTTTTATTTGCATTGTTTTTTAATTCACTCGAGAATTTGTGTTGTTTGATCTCACTGACTGTTTTTCTGGTCATTTTTTTGAATTCTTTGTTATTTTGTCTCAGTCTTGTTGGAATTGATTGCTGTGGGATTGGTACCCTGTACTGTTCCAAACTTGGTCTTTGCTTTTATCTATGTTTTCTGACTATGTTTGGGCGGAGTGTTCCCACAGAGAAAGACAGAAATTGAAAGACATGGTTCTAGCTGCTTCCTACATCTATAGTAAACACCACAACCAAAGCAGCTTGAGAGGAAAGGGGTTACTTAATCTCACACATAGTTTACCACTGAGGGAAGGCAGGGCAGGAGTTCAAGGCAGGAACATGGATTCCTGTCCTGGCCGCCATTGGAGAGCAGCAATGACCCTGCTCTATCCCATGGCTGTGGGCCTCAACAAAGGCCACAAAGTGAGGAAGAATGTCAGTAAGCCTAGACAGAGCCGGCACTGCAGGCACCTCACCAAGCACACCAAGTCGGTGCCAGACATGATCCAGGAGATGTGTGGCTTTGCACCCTATGAGTGGCGCGCCGTGGAGCTGCTCAAAGTGTCCAAGGACAAGGGCGAACTCAGGTTCATCAAGAAGAGGGTGGGCACGTGCATCCTCGACAAGAGAAAGTGGGAGGAGCTGAGCAACGTGCTGGCAGCCAAGAAGGATTGATGAGTCCTCCCGCAATAAAAGTTCATCGTTCCCGTTAAAAAAGACAAAGGTGGAAATAGGAAGTCAACAGAGACCATGGAGGAATGCTGCTTAGTGGTTATTGGACTTTGGTTCATGCTCAGCTTGTTTCCTCCCTTCCTCCCTCCCTTCCTCCCTTCCTCCCTTCCTTCCTTCTTCCCTTCCTCCCTTCCTCCCTTCCTCCCTCCCTCCCTCCCTCCCTCCCTCCCTCCCTCCCTCCCTCCCTCCCTTTGAGACTTTGTTTATACCTTTTTTGTGTCTGTGCAGTGTCTGAGGAGGACAGAAGAGGGCATCAGATCCTTTAGGACTAGACTTACAGATGACTGTGAGCTGGCATGTTGGTGCTTGGAATTAAAAGCAAGTCCCCTGGAAGAGCAGCTAGTGCTCTTGACTGCTGAGCCATCTCTTCAGCCCCTTAGCTTTCTTATACAGTCCAGGCCCTCCTGTCTAGGTACCATGCTACCCACGATGGACTGGGTTCTCCCACATCAGGCATCGATAAAAAAAATATTCTCTACAGACAAGCCTGCGGATTAGTCTGCTCTAGGCAGTCCTTGAGTTGAGAGTCCCTGTTCCCTGGTGTCTCCAGTTTGGGTCAAATTGATAATAAAAACTAAGCAGTGGAGCCAGAAGTGGTGAGCAAGCCCAGAAAGGAGGGCTTCAATAAGAGGAATAGCCAGGAGCACCAAGGAAGCTCAAGGAGACACACGTGGGAATCTTAGGCTTGACAGATGCAGATCTTATTAAAAATGGGTAATTAACAGTGGATAAGACTTTAGTGTCTTCGAGACTTAGGTTGGTTTCCACAAACACTTCCGGGTTTTAAATTTACCCTGCAGCAGAGGTGAAGCTAGGATTTTAGCTAAAGAAATCAAAACTGAACTCTTTCTCACTTCTTGAAGCTCATGCATGGAACTTTAACAGGGAACTTGGGGAGTCTTTACTCCGCTGTTCATCCATAACTCTCACAGCCAGAATCCAGAACTCCATAAAGCTTACACTGTCTAGAAATGCTAGAGAGGTTAAAAACTCAATTCTGATTTGTAGTGTGGGCCCATTCTAACTTTGCTAATTGATAATGGGAGCCTTAAATTAAAGCCTGAAGCCGAGTTTCTTTAAATACACTGTGGATGCTCATGGCAGTATCAAGCCTCATATGGATAGCCCATTGAGTGTACCATGTGAAAACGACCATCTTTTCTGCTGACTACAGGAACTTGTGTCCCTGAAGCCTTGCAAAGCTGCAGAGCTGGTTGCTACTCACTTTTCTGGACAGATCGAAGTAGTCATTGGACAGCTTCAGGTAAGGATTATAAGCATGTGATAGGAGAGACACTAGTATCTGAGGACTTCTGGTTATATGTATCATCTAAATTCATAGTTGCCAATTAATAGTAGTTTATGGTGGTGGCAGTGGTGTGTGTGCACATGCATGTGTGTTATATGTTGTCTTAGTTAGGGTCTTGTTGCTGTGAACTGACACCATGACCATGGCAAGTCTTATAAAGACAACATTTAATTGGGGCTGGCTTACAGGTTCAGAGGTTCAGTCCATTATCATCAAGGTAGGAACATGGCAGCATCCAGGCAGGCATGGTGCAGGCAGAGCTGAGAGTTCTACATCTTCGTCTGAAGGCTACTAGTGGAAGACTGGCTTCCAGGCAGACAGGATGAGGGTCTTACAGCCCACACCCACAGTGACACACCTACTTTAATAGGGCCTCACATTCTACTAGTGCCATTCCCTGGGCCGAGCATATGCAAACCATCAAATATGTGGTGTGTGTGTGTGTGTGTGTGTGTGTGTGTGTGTGTGTTCTGTATGTAGTTTATATACTGTGTTTTGTGGTATGTTTATGTTGTGTATATTCTGTGCCTGTGTTGTAAGGGGATGTGGATGAGAGCAGCTGTTATTACTCTCTGAGGTGTGAGAGCCTACTGTTCCTCATAGTTTATCACCACAGTGCCAGTGGTGAGTTGGCTTATTTCCATGCTGGCCAGAGGAGAGAGCTAAGCAGTCCGACAACATGAGAGGATGAATTACAACACATGCCCCTCAAGTCCAACAGCAGTGGTAGGAATGCCCGCCCACCAGATGGCAAACTGAGAAGTCAGGAGTGAAGTGAGACAAGATGGGACTCACCCATTTTATCCCATGTGGCCTCACTCTATACAAGGACACTTAGGGTTAGGCTTCAAGGAGCATAAACACGTAGGGCACTGTAGTATCATGCTGCCAAGCAAAACTACCCTTACGTAAAAGGGACCCTAACAAGAGGAGAGTGACGGATGGTGAGAGTGAGACAACAGCTCCCAGAGCTGCCAGAACTACAACAGGTGTCAGATTTGCAGGGAGAACTGGGAAAGGCTTTCTAGAAGAAAAGGATCTGGAAAGAAAAGGTATGGAAAGGCTCTGTGTTGAGAGGATGGGCAGGTCTGTGGGGAAAGCAGATCAATGCTGTGAGAAGCAATGTTTTACAAGGGGTGTGTTAAGATGATAGAGCCCAGAAAATGTAGATGGGGCTTGAGCTATTTTATTACATCTGTATTTCTCCGTGTTGAAGAATTACCAGTGTTTTGTTTTGTTTTGTTGTTTTTTATTTGAGACAGGGTTTCTCTGTGTAGCCCTGGCTGTCCTGGAACTCACTTTGTAGACCAGGCTGGCCTTGAACTCAGAAATCCACCTGCCTCTGCCTCCCAAGTGCTGGGATTAAAGGCACGCACCACCACTGCCTGGCTGAATTACCAGTGTTTTAAGCAAAGGATATTGTTAGTTAGATCTCATTTATGGAAAACTAATTCTGGCAAATAACACAAATGGAACCATAACCTCTTGAAAGGCAAAAGGGCAAAAAAGGTGGTAACCAGGACAGAGTCAGTGTCAGTGGAGGAGATGGGCTCCAAATGAGTCTATATACTTAGAAAGGAACTCAGTAAGGTGGGAAATTTTAAAATGGTTCCTAGGTTATCCAATATTAGATCTACTAACTAGCTCAGAGAATTAATTGATGAATTGAAGTAATACCCATCCATTAATTCATTCAGTGTTTATGCTGTGGGACAAAGACAGACCAGACAAATGACAGTTGCAGAATAATTGGGTTAAAATGATGATGGATCCCACGAAGGAACCCACAGCCAGGCTCTGGGAATAGTAACTGGGCTGGAACGATGCTCAGGCCCAGGGAAGGGCACATGGCCAGGATTTCAGTATGGCAAGAGTGCTTCTGCTCACACCACCTCAAATCCAGAGCCCCTCTTCTCTTTAAGAATCGCTTTGACTAAATCTTGCTTGTTCTGGTACTTCTGGAATTGTCTTTAGAAATGTAAGATTAACAATTGACAAGCACTTCTACCCCCTCCTGTAGTAAGAGCCAGAGACCCCTGATGAATGAATATCATTGATGAGTCAAATAAATGAAAGCCGAGTGTAATGGAGTTTTTTTTTTTTAAAGGTGACTATTTGATTGATTTGTTGTGGAGTTCTACACAGTTCTTTCAAAGAAATCATATTTTTGCTAAGCTTTAGTGGTTGTATAAACCCCACAGTGATCTTATGCACTTCCTTTACTTTTAAAGCAAGTTGCTCCTGAAGAATAGTTCCCAGGGTTCTTGGAAGGAAAATCAAGTCATAACAGGAGGAAAGGCATGTAAAATAAAAGGAAGCAGCATAGGGAAGACAGTATGTGAGGGCTCATAGAGACTAACGACTGTAGTACATGGTCAGTCTTAACAAGCTAGCGTGTGTTTCTATACTTTCATATGTGCTTGTATATATACAAAGGAATAAATTGTGTGTGTGTGTGTGTGTGTGTGTGTGTCCCTGTCCCTTTTCAGTGTGAGATTAAGCCTTGTGCATGCTAGGCAAGGATTCCATCTCTGTGCTACATCCCTAGTCATAAATAAACTTAAAAATCATATTCAAAACTATACTGTTCCTTTCACTTGGAATGTCCCTTATTTGATAGAGAAGAAATTTGAATACATAATAAAAAATGTTCAGTTTTGCTTAGGCTTTGTAAGAACCTAGCAACTATATTCATGTGGTATAAGAAGCTTTATCTCATTTCATTGTCACTACTCTTGACAAAAGCAGAGAAGATACAGCTGGGGTTCAGTGGAGTGGGTGGAGTTGCTTTGTTTCCACATACGGAAACAATACTAGGAATTACGTGGTCATATTGCTAATGAATGCTGGAAATAGCATCCAGACTTTGTACTGATGGCTAACACTTTGCAGTTGTGGTTGATTCTGTTGCAGAGATAAAGAGTTGAGTCTTTGGAGGTAGTTGTTTATTTGAACCTTAAGTATTCCCCAACTCTCCCCGCCATTAACTGTCTCACAGCAGGCCCTTGGGAGAGGCAGAGGACAGTTGAGTCAGCCTGAGACTCCCTCTGCAGCCCAGGTCCCCTATCAACAACGCAGATCCAAGCACCGGCCACTTGAGTAACATTCGTGCTAAGGCCAACTTTCCTGGGAAGGGTCTTTGCGATAACAGGGTATGTGTACCCTTCTGCACTCAAAAGTGAAGGGTATTGGAACTGTTGAGGGTCTGCAGCACTGGGGTGAGTACAGACACCTCATGGAAACACAAGCACCTGCATTTTGAAGGGCTGATCTAGACTATTTTTATAGCATTACACAATTTTTAAAATTCGATATTTAATAGTGCTTTTTATTTTTCTATTCAGAACCAGCTTTTGCTTTTCAAATTTTTGAGGAGTCTTCTTGATCCAAGGTACGTTAATAAGCTTTATCTTTCACAACACACTTGTGAAGGATGGAAAGAAACTAGAGTTAAGATACTGGCCCTTGGTAACCAAATGTAGATTAACTCTTTGTATTTTTAATGTAAGAAGGAGTGATTGTTAAACAATAAATCATCCAAGCTCTGAAAGCAAGTGTAAGGTAGTACTTTTCATTCAAACATAAGCATATCCGATGAGTTCCCACCGGTGTAAATAATGAAGCCCTACATGCAAACTGTTGCCTTCAGAAAGGATCCCTTCTATCCAAGGTTCCCTTGGCCTAGTCCTGTGTAAATGGTGTAAATGGGATAAACACCTACTTCCTAGCTCATCTCTCAATTTATTAACTCTCACTCGATATGTTTAGTTTATATTAACTTTCTGGTAGTGTAGAAATGAGACTTTCAGTTGCTGATCTAAAACTAACCAAACCACAATGAAGCAGACTCCAGGAGATGATGGAGTTAGCAACAATGACTGAAGCGGACCCCAGGAGATGATGGAGTTAGCAACAATGAAGCAGACTCCAGGAGATGATGGAGTTAGCAGTGGATATGAGAGCAAATCAGGTCCACATGTGAAATCATGAAGTTTAGTTGTAACTACATGGAATGCCCTGGGAGTTGAATGTAATGACGCATAACATCCTCTAAATCACTCTTTAGTTGTGTGCTGGGTTACGTCAGGCATTTTATTCATACATGAAGCACTGTGAGCACACCCCTTGTGTCTCATTTCCTTCTCTCATTAGCTCTTCTGGCCCTGGGACAGTTTTGTTTCTACTTTCCTGTCATCTGTATGTGTATGATTTTATGCGACTATCTAAGCCTAGGACCTAGGAGTAAGAGAACACGTGCCATATTTGTCTTTTCAAGACTTAATTTGCTTCATATAATGCTCTCCAGTTGCATTCACTTTCCAGCCAGTGACATGACCTGTTTTTCTTTGTGTTGAGAAAATACCAGTGTGTATATAAACTACACTTCCTTATGCAGTCTTCTCTTGATAGACACCTGGATTGGTTCCATCATATACCTGTTGTGAATATGCTAAAATAAACACTAACTACCCTCTCCCCATCTCCCCAGAAGCCCCTCTCCTGGGTACCACCCTACCCTGTGACATCCAGTCCCAGCAGGACTAGGCACATCCTCTCCTGTAGGGGAAGGGGATCCAGTGGCAGGGAACAGAGTCAGAGACAGCTTCCACTACAATTGTTAGGGGACCCCCCATGAAGAAGCTCCATATGTACAGGGGAACCTAGGTCCAGCCCATGTATACTCTTTGGTTGGTGGTTCAGTCTCTGAGAGCCCCAAGTGTCCAGGTTAGACAATTCTATTGGTCTCACTGTGGAGTTCCTATCTCCTTTGGGGCCCACAATCCTTCTCCCAACTCCTCTATAAGACTACCCAGTTTCCATCCAATGTTTGGCTGTGGGTGTCTGCATTCATCTGAGTCAGCTACTGGCTGGAGCCACTCAGAGGACAGCCATGCTAGACTCCTGTTGCAAGCATAACAGAGTATCATTAATGGTGTCAGCGATTGGTGGCTGCCCATGGGATGGGTCTCAAGTTGGGCCAGTTATTGGTTGGCTGTTCCTCAGTCTCTGCTCCATCCCCCATCCCTTTTTTGTAAAGATAAATTTTGTCTACAAAATTTGTTGAAAGTTTTGTGGGAGGGTTGGTGTCCCTATCACTCCACTGGGGACTCCACTGGGGTTCCTGCCTGGCTGCAGGAGGTGGCCTCTTGAGGGTCCATATCCCACTCCTGTGAGTCACAGCTGTTGTCTCCTCCATTGATTCTTGGGAGTCTCCCTTAGCCCAGGTCTCTGTGACATCCTGGCGATGCAAACCACCTCTCCACCCCTGTCAGTTCAGATTTCCATTCATTCTCATGTCTGTCTTGCCCATCTCTCCTGTCTCTTCCCACGCTTGAACCTGAACCTTCATTCCCTTCTCCCTCTCCCCCCAGAACCCTCTCTCTGTCTGACTCTCAAGACTTTTATTCTTCCTTCTAAGAGAGATTCAAGCATTCTTGATTGGGCCTTCTTTCTTGTTTAGCTTCTTTGGGTCTGTGGAGTATAGCGTGAATATCTGTATTTTATGGCTGATATCCACTTATAAGTGAGTATATACCATACATGTCCTTTTGGGTCTGGGTTACCTTACTTAGGATGATATTCTCAACTTTGCCTGCAAAGTTCATGATGTTTTTGTTTTTATTAGCTGAATAGTATACCATTGTGTAGATGTGCCATATTTTCTTTATCCATTCTTCAGTTTAGGGACATCTAGGTTGTTTCCAGCTTCTGGTTATTAAGAATAAAGCTGCTATGAACATAGGTGAGTAAGTGTCTTTGTGGGATGTTGGAACATCTTATGAGCATATGCTCAAAAGTGGTATAGCTAGGTCTTAAGGTATAACTATTGCCAGTCTTCAGAGAGACCACCAAATAATTTCCACAGTGGTTGTACAAGTTTGCACTCCTACCAGTAATAGAGGAGTATTCTTCTTGTTCTATATCCTCGACAGCATGTGCTATCACTTGAGTTTTTGACCTTAGCCATCTGACAGGTGTAAGATGGAGTCTCAGAGTTGTTTTGATTTGCATTCCCTGATGACTAAGGACTTTGAGCATTTCTTTAAGTGCTTCTCAGCCATTCAAAATTCCTCTGTTTAGCTCTTTACTCCATTTTTTAATTGGATTATTTGGATTATTGGAGTCTAACTTCTTGAGTTCTTTATAAATTTTGGATATTATCCCTGTGTCAATATAGGCTTGGTAGAGATCCATTCCCAATCTGTGAGTTGCTGCTTTGTCTTACTGAGAACTGTTTAGTTCATTGGTCCATTTATTGATTGGCAGTTTGGGTTTTTTTTAATGTTTAATTTTGCAGTTTTAAGAGTGTACATTTCATTATATTTTCTTCGTGCCTTGCCATTATTTCAGATTTTAAAGAAGTTCTTTGATTTACTTTGAATTGATTTTGTACAGAGTAAGAAATGTAGATTCAGTTTCTTTTTTCTGCAGGTGGGGATCCAGTTTTGCCAGCAGCATTTGTTAAATAGGAAAGCTTTTGTCCAGTGTATGTGGGCCTGCTAATATGTCCTACTAGTCTGTGTGTCTGTCTTAGTACCAGTCCCATGCTGTGAGTGTCACTACAGCTCTGAAGGATCATTAGAGGCCAGGTACTGTGAAATCTCGGCAGCACTTTCTGCTTAGCATTGCTGTGGGTATCCATTGTCTCTGCGTTTCTTATGAATCTTAGGGTTTAGGGGAAACCTTAAGTTCTGTGAGGAGATGTGTGGAGTTTTGATGGAATTACAGTGGCTCTGTAGTACTTCTGACAAGATAGCCGTTTTTATATTAGTTCTCTCAGGTCTTTCTCTCATCTAGTGTTTTCTCCAGTGTGTTTTTTTCAGAGTTGTAAAAGTGTTTGTTCTGATGCCTATCCCTTTAACCTTTTTTTTTTAAGCTATTGTGAATTGGGATGTTTTTTCTTAACTTCTTAGAAACTTATTGGTGTATATAAAGCCATTGTTTTTTATGTGTTGATTTTGTATATTGCAACTTTCCTGAAAAGTCTATCAGATCTGTATGTAGAGGGAAAAGCTGTTAGTAACTCTGTTTAGTATAATGTTAGATGTAGGTTTATGCCGGGCGGTGGTGGCGCACACCTTTAATCCCAGCACTTGGGAGGCAGAGGCAGGTGGGTTTCTGAGTTCTAGAGTTCGAGGCTAGCCTGGTCTACAGAGTGAGTTCCAGGACAGCCAGGGCTACACAGAGAAACCCTGTCTCGAAAAACCAAACCAAAAAAAAAAAATGTAGGTTTATTGTATATAGCTTTTTGTTTGTGCATGTGATGTATATATTCATCCTTGTCTTGTTTTGCTGTCAGGGAAATAACAGCCTCTTAGAATGACTTCCATTGTGTTTCTTCTTTTCCTGTTTGTGGGACAGTTTCAGAGTCTTGGTAGGTGCTTGTTCCTTAGTAGCTTGGTAGGATTCAGACTTATGCCATCTGGTCCCAGATCCTCTGTGTGGAACTCTTCATCACTGCCTCAGTCACATTGTTATGGGCCTGTGTAAACTGCTGGTATCATCTGGCTTTAATTTTAGCAAATTATATAAATTAGAAATTAACATATTTCTTCTGGGTTTTTCAGCTTTAGAGAATATAAGTTTTCAAAGCATCCTCTTATGATTTCTGTATTTTACTGAGGTCTGTTGTAACATCTCTTTTCACTTCTAATGTGGGTCTCTCTTTTTATTTGGTTTAGTTTTGCTAGGATTTGTTAGTCTTCAAAGAACCACCTCTTTTTATTTTTTTATTTTATTATTATTATTATTATTATTATTATTATTTTTGGTTTTTCGAGACAGGGTTTCTCTGTGTAGTCCTGGCTGTCCTGGAACTCACTCTGTAGACCAGGCTGGCCTCGAACTCAGAAATCCGCCTGCCTCTGCCTCCCAAGTGCTGGGATTAAAGGCGTGCACCACCACCGCCCGGCTTTTTTTTTTTTTTTTTTTTTTTTGGTTTTGAACCACCTCTTTTTAAAAGTTAACTCTGTATGTTGTCCATTTAATGTCCATTTCATTGGTTTCCACTATGAGTTGTATTGCTTTTTTGCCTTTTGTTGAATGTGAATTTGCCTTCTCGAGTCTCTAGACCAGTGGTTCTTAGCTTGTGGGGTCAAGACCTGCATATTGGATATTTATATTACAATTCATAACAGTAAGAAAATTATAGTTATACAGTAGCAATGAAAATAATTTTATGGTTGGGATTCACTACAGTATGAGGAACTGTATAGGACTGTATTAAAGATTAAAAGGTTGCAACATTAGTAAGGTTGGAAACCACTGGTCTACAGGATTGAAGCACTTCATTAAGTTGATCCAGTTCTCCCTCCCTCCCTCCCCTTCCCCCCTTCTCTCTCCCTCTCCTTCTCCCCCCTCCCCTCTCCTTCTCCCTCTTCCCTCTTCTCAAAATGGATTGTCTGTATAGCTCTGGCTGTGCTAGAACTCCCTCTATAGACCAGCCTAGCTTCGGATTCAGAACCTCCTGCCTCTGCCTCCCAAGTGCTGGGATTAAAAATCATACATCACCACCACGTGGCAATCTCTCTCTTCTTTTTATGCAAGCATTATACCTGTGAACTTTACTCTTAGATCTGTCTTGGCTGTTTTCCAGAGCCTTAGAGTAGACTATCCGGCTATTTTCATGGATCGTAGAACTTGTTTAGTTTCCTCCCTAGTTTTCTCAATGAGTGCTCATTCAGAAGTCCGTCACTCAGCCTGGACATACTTATGTTGTGGCTGAGGTTAGTCTTGATACTGAGTTCTAGTTGTACTCTACTCTAGCACGATGAGATGCAAGAATTATTTGGGGCAGGGATGGGGACATTTTTTAAGATTTTAGATTTAGTGTGTGTGGCATGTGAATACCATGGTATATGCTGGGAGGTCAGAGGACAACCTGTGAAAATTAGTTTTTCCTTCTACCATGTGAATTCTAAAGATCTAACGTGGGTCATTAGGCTTGGCAGCAAGTACCCTGTACCCATAGAGCCATCTTGCCAACCCTGCATCTTTAAAAAAAAACTGTTAAGGTTTGCTTTGTGACCTATAATGTGACCGTAAAGAAGGTTCCATGTGTCTGTAAGAAGAATGAATGTTTCCTATCTATCAACATCCTATGCCAATAGTGGAATAACATAGTGCCTGTGTCAAATCCAGTTGGTCTATGTTGTAATTGAGAGAAGTTTTGTTTGGAAGACCTGTCTAAAGTATCACAGTGGGGCTCATTCAGCAGTGAATGTGCTGGTCCTGGACTTTAATTGGAAGATTTGTCACTGTTGTTTCAGGCTCAATTCTTATTATATCTATTTAATTAATTTATGTCATCTTGGCTTTACTTTGGTAGATCATAGTCTCAGAACTAGTCTCAGATTTGCAAATTTTAGTAGAATACTAGTTTTAAATTATGTCCTAATGATTCTGAATCTTTTTTGGTATTTTGTAGTGTCTCTTTTTTGCCTCTAATTTTTATTAATATGGATTGTCTTTTCTTTTTGTTAGTTTGACTTAAAAGTTTGTTGATTTTGTTTATTTTTTATTTTTTTTTTTTTGTTTTTTTGTTTTTTTGTTTTTTTTTTAATAATTTTTTTTTCTCAAACCGTAATTCATTCACACAGGGGTTATAAACACAGAAAGACAGGATGTGGGGAAGGGAATGACACTGGAGTGTGGGTGTCCAGGGGAAATACAGATATCTTTCAGAACCGGGTATCGTTTGGGTGAAGGTTCAGGGGTCAAGTCACTATGACTCGGCCTATGACTCACTTGTCCTTATCTAAGTTGGTATTGTCTGCCCAGGCTACCTATTTACAAGGTCTGTGACTACTCAGGCTTGTAAATTTCCACAAAAGCTGCCTGTTTACATTAGCTTATAGCCATCTTTTTCAGTGTTTTTTCACTGAGACCCAAGACTTGGTGTTAGTATACATGTATGAGAGGCCTATTGCTGATTTTAGGCCTATGGCTGATTTTAGGCCTTCAGTGTATAAGCAGGGCTGCCCCTGACATCTCCTCCCTTCTCTAAGTATAGAAGGGCTGTGGCGATTCTAATCTTGCGAAGGTGGGGATAGAGGCCTGACCTCCAGTACTTGAAGAGGACCTTGTAATGGCTCTGGTCCCCTGTCATTGTCCAGTGAGGCATGAGGACCATACCTATCCCGATGTCTTTTTCCTGGAGAGGGGATACTTTTGACATCAACCCCTATGCAGTCAGGCTTGTCCCTCAGGGAACCCAGATAGATACTTTTATCTTTTATTTATATTCCCTTGCAGTGCTTGGCCTCGCAGCCTAAGCAAGAATTCAGATCGCCTGTCAGAGGGGGTTGTGGGTGGCCTCTCTCTGCTTGGTCTAGGGGCAGAAGTCCCCCCTTTTAGGTTGGGTGGAGATGGGTTTTGGAAACACCCTGTATAAAGTAACAACCTCATCTTGAGTCTCATGGTCCTCCATAGCTAACTTATGATAATGTATCTGAGTAGGTTTTGCTACCAAATTATTTATCTGTTGTATCACAGAGTTAGTCCGCCTATTTGAGGGCCAGGGACCAGGAGAAATAAGCAAAAAGAACCCAAAAAATGGTCCCAAGATGGGAGGAAATAGGGTTGACAACCTTGGAGAGGCTGCAAACCAATTCTTGTACCAGCATTCATCTGTCTCTTTCTCTCTCTGATTTTTCTAGGGGCCTTCACTGACCTATTTCATGCTCTCTTTAACCCTCCTTGTCTTGTCTATGTAAAGGCAACCTTCTTCTTTAAGGGCTGTACACAGTCAAGAGCTGTACACAGCCTTTTCTATTGTACTAGAGTAAATCAAGTCCAATAAGGATCTTTGCAATTTTAGGAGGTTTCTTCAGACAGTGAAACGAGGGATTTCTTCAGATTAGTGATGTCAATCTCTAGCTGTTTAATGTTCTTGTCAGTGGCCCTTCAAAGGTCTGAGTAGTATAAGTTCGGAGGCCAGCATCTGGATTAGAACTTCTAACAGCAGACATCACGGGTGATTCATTTTTACCTGGGATGCTGCCTGAGTTAAAGCTCCTGGGAGGCCCTCTTTCTCTTGGTTTTCTGAAGTTGGGTACAGAGCTGCCACCTGTGACCTGCTCTATGCGTGGGCCCAGATCGGGAGTCTTGTTTATTTTTTAAAGATCAACTAGCTCTTTGTTTCATTGATACTTTGTCTTTTTCCCTGTTTACTACTCCTAAGGCTTTAAGATATATCATTATTCGAGATCTCTCTTGTTAGGAACTTCTTTATGAGCAAAACATTTTGGAAAAATTATTCTTTGATAATTTTATACATGTGTTGTGTCATATCTCTCCCCCTTGAATCCCTCTCATACCTTCTCCACATGTATCTCTTCCTGCCTCATGTTCCCTCCTCTGGTTTTTTTTTTTTTCATTTTTTTAAACTATTAAGTTCCAATTAATACTGCCTCCATATGCATGGGGTATCCATCAACTGGAACACAGACAGCAACATACCAGGGCCCATACCCCTGGACAGAACTGATTCTTCTTCTACCATCTGACATCAGCCATTGGCTACCAGTCAGCTGGGGGTGGGGCCTCACGAGCCCTTCCCCATCTTTGCTGAAACGTTGGCTGCCTTGATCTTGTGCACGTCTTGTTCCAGCACTGAGAGCTGCTGTGTGTTCCTGAGAGCAGCAGTCCTCTCTTGTCCATAAGACACTGCTTTGAAGCAGTCTGCCCTGACCTCTGGCTTTATGCTGTTCCAACTGCTCCTCTGCAGGTTTCCCCAGCCTTTGGGTGTGGTTCAGATGTCTGGTTTGCACCTGTGCATTCTGCAGTCATTCTTGCTCTGCTCTTTTGTCTGTTGGAAGTCTGTATTAACTGCCATCAAAAAACCAAAACCAAAACTCTTCTGAGGGACAAGAGCTGCACCAATCTGGGGATGAGCTTAGGTATTTAGAAGGCAGTTGGATGCTATGTCCTTTTAGTAAAACAGTAGTTGTTTTGTTTTCCTGTACAGGTAGTTGGCCAGGCATGAGTCTCTTTCTGTGTAGTAGGCCTTAAATCCAGTCTAAAAGCAGATGAGTACCTGAGACCACTGCTGCACCAGTAAGCATTGTCTTACAGTGACTCTCATTGTAGCTCAAAGAATTCACTTCAGGGTAGCACCACTGATGCCTTTTTTCCCCAGTGGTCTGTATAGCACCTTCTGGCACTGTGAACAGCCAGCAGGGAGGGAGCTTCCAGATCAGTACCAGCTTGATTTCTCACTGTGACCAAAGTGTGTGACAGCAGTCTTTGGCAGTAGGGTTTTCCAGATATTTTCCAAAGGCCTTGTACAGTTTGAAAGCAATTCCCCTCTGTTATACACATATTCTCTGGGATAAACCGGCAAAATTAGTTAAGAGAAAGGGCATGGAAAATTGTCAACATTCAAAAGAAGGACGTCACAGCATGGAAGCCAATCACCGTAACGATCAACACTACATAGAAATATGTATGCACCAATCTGTAAAGGAGACAATGAGAAATGCAGAGCATTTGTAGAGAGATACTAAATTATTTGGGGGGAATTCAGTGGGGTTCAAGAATGTGTAGTGATGGCAGACAAATTCTGATCTTTAGAATGGACAGTGGTTCATTATTGAACCTAATTAGACAGCAGCTTGTGGCCAACTACCAGTCTGTTCCCGTTTTCTTCCTGTGATAAGCAAATGAAGAGCTGGAAGGGCTGTCTCCTCTCTAGGATACCTGCACTTCAGGGCACTTGTCTTTGGATAGTGTTCTCTGGGGCCCCCTACTGGCCTGATGACTAAACTAAGTATTAACTAGACTCTAGCCAGAAATGGGGAACCGTAAGAAAACTAGGGAGACACAGGAGATGCCAGGAACAAAAGAGTTTTACAAATACACAGACCAGCCCTCCCTCCAGTTAGAGAACTGGAGAGCCAAGTGCAGAATGTTTCTGCCTTTGTTTCTTCCTTTTCTGTTCTTAAGAAAACCCGTGGGCTGGAGAGATGACCCAGCAGTTAAGAGCACTGACTGCTCTTCCAGAAGTCCTAAGTTCAATTCCCAGCAACCACATGGTGGCTCACAAACATCTGTAATGGGATCTGATGCCCTCTTCAGGTGTGTCTGAAGACAGCTACAGTGTACTCATATAAATAAAATAAATAAATCTGAGAGAGAGAGAGAGAGAGAGAGAGAGAGAGAGAGAGAGAGAGAGAGAACCCTTTAAAAGAAAAACTCCAGCCCTCCCATTCCTTCATGAAATAACTATCTATACAAGCATTCTGGAGAACAGGGGAAATGAAACATTTTGAGATGAAGGGAACTTGCTTGTATATATCATAATAGAATGGCCTTTGGCCCAATTAATTAGATCTTCACTCATATATACATATATTTTTCATATCTATCTATCTATCTATATATATATATATCTTATATTCATTCATATATATCTTATACATATTTGACTTAACACTACTTTTAATTGTACTATACTATACACAGCATTTTAAAGGAACACATGATCTAGCTGAATTTTTCTGTCTTTCTTTACCCAAATCCTCAAGTTATCTTTATTATATAATAATTTTGTCAGTAGATTTAAATGACTCACCAAGAATGTCACGTGGCACCTATACTTGGAAAGATTAGATAGGAGGGGTTAACCTTCCCAAAGCAGGTACTTTTCTGCATGGAGGCACCAGCTTAGGAGAGAAAAGACCTTCATCCTCTTCCATTTCTTTCCCCACCAGCTGCTGCTCAGAGCCTGCCCCACCCCTCCTCCTGACTTCTGCTGACCACCAGTTCCTGCAGGACTCCTGACAGGCTGGCATCTATGCAGAAGGCATTCTTGGAGGATACCACAAAAGGGCACTGGTGGCCTTTGTTAGGCATGTGCTGTGTGGAGTCTAGATAGCATACAAGAGAACTTATTATATTCAAAGCTCTTCCCCAGTGTGAATTTCCTGTAGATGTTGATTTGGCTTTTGTTAATATCTTTGAGGGCTCTGAAATATATAATAGGGCTTTTCTTTTAAGAAAACTCTCACATCAAATGGCATGTTGTATTTTTAAGTCTTCAATCAAGATAAAGTAAAAGCTGAACATGGGTAACTCTGCCAAGAAGCAAATATAGATTATGGAAATGCTTCTAGGTTGCCATTGGAACCGTCAGTACTTCTGTGGCTATCTTTGAAGGGACATCTGAAGATACCAATTCCCAGTGTTGAATGGGACAGGTCAAAATTAAAAGAAAAGTTGGCACATTATAGATGCTCTTGAACTTTTCCATGCAAACTACAGTCCTCTGTAGTGAGTCCCCAGAGGGAAAATGGTTGTCAGTGTGCTCAGCCTTGTCTCCCTTTGCTAGGATCCTGCCAAAAACCCAGAATCGACATTTTAAGGCCCCCCCTCCCCCTCTCTCCCTCCCTCCCTCCCTCCCTCCCTCCCTCCTGCCCCCTCTCTCTCTCCCTCCTTCTCTCCTTTTCTCTTTCCCCTCTCCCTCCCTCCTCTCCCTCCCTCCTCTCCCTCCTTCCTCCCATGCATGTAGCCCATGTACATTTATTTTGGTATTCAGTACTTTGAGGGAAATTGCTATGGTTACTCTTTTTCTAACTCAAACCTTTCCCTTCACTTTGTTTCTTAGCAAATAGCTTTATCAACTTACTAATTCATTCAGTAATGTCAGCTGAAGCCGGTTGAGCCTGGTGACTGGCATGGAAGATTGAGTAATGACTCCAACTGAGCCCTGGCATCAAAGAACTTACTCTCTCTCAGCAGGGGCAGACTGAAGTGCAGGCACGTGCTCCATCAGGGCCTGAGAGGTTACCTGCTTTCACTTTCTGACCAACTGCCCTTCCATCTCAGTTATACCTCACAGAATCAAGCAGTCCTTAAGATCTACAAAGCCAGGCATGGGGGTACCTGTCTGCAGTGTGGGCTACCTTGGGGGCCAGGGCAGGCAGCTAACTTGATCCCATAAATCTGAGACCAGCCTGGGCAACCTGGTAAGAGAACATCAAAATAAGTGATCAAAATCTAAACTCCCCTGTCCCAGCATTTCTCTTAAATATGAGATTCCCTTATGTGCACCTCTCCCGTATGGCCTTCTTAATGGCCGTTTCCACACTCGGCAAGCAAAGCTTGACAACTGTCACCTCCTCTCATAGCTCTTTCTGCTCCCATCCCCCACAGCGACATCCCCGCTCTCATATCTACAGGGTTTTCTTGATCTGACCTGGCCCATCTGTCCAGCCAGCATCCTGGGCGTCTTTCCATTTCTTCCTCCTTCCTTTTGAACAGTTCTTTCCCTTAGCAGCACCAGGCAGCTCAAAGGACACACTCTTTCCATCCCTCTCTTTGAGTCTGCATTGACTTTCTTCACACTGTTTTCTTGAACACAACTCACCCACATGTAGGTAAATGCCATAAAGATGGCTTTGTATACATGTGTTTTCATTTCATTTCTGTTTTAGAAAATATTTTAAAAATAATTGATAGAAAACTATCCATCTTACCATTCATAATAGAAAAAGCTATTATAAATAGGGAACAGAGAAGATGCCGATGAAACACTCGTAAGTCTAATTGACTTACAAAATCTGCAAACAAAGCAACATAAACGAAGACAGAGGAAGATGTGCACATTGATCAGAGGAGAACATGGGCGTGGCTAACCAACTGCCCTTTGCCCTCATGAGTTAAGAGCTGAAGCTTGCTCAGTGCCCTTGGAGGCTTTGCCCTTTGCACTGCACACATCTGACATGGTGACAACTGGCATGTTAGTGCCATGAACTGAAGTTCCATAAATTTTGCTGATTTTAACCCTCCTTGCAAATACTCATGTTTCTCCACTTTGCAATGAAAAGGGCTCGTTAAGATTCTACTCTTCAGCTGTGAGAAGACTCGGCTGTCTTTGCTCTTGTTCCTCTTCTGCCTGTCCATCACTTGTTTTCTGCCTTCCCTGGCTTTAATTGGATAGTTTATATGAATCCATAAAACAAAACCAAAAATTGGGTGTATGACTTGACTCTACAAGTAAAGGCATCAGCTTCCAAGACTGACAACCTGAATCCAGTCCCTAGAACTCACACATGAAAGGGGAGATTTCCACAGGCCGTCCTCTGACCACTCCTCCCAAATACACACACACATAGAAATAAGTAAATATAAAACATTGTTTAAAAAAGAAAAGCCCTTTCTAGTGGCTGCCCTTTTTATTTAGCAAGATCCGCTTACAGTGATTGAAGTCTGATTACAAACAGCACCACGAGAGCCTGTGGGCATCATTAGTCAGCCACCTAATCTGTCCACACCATGCTCACTGATGTGGGCTGTCTGCACTGCTGCTCTTCTGAGTCGGACACTGTCTGATAGAACGTGTCCTGTCCACAGTGCTCCATCTTTAGAGATCCAGGCTCTGACCTGTGTCTGCCCACTTTCTGAAGAGCTTCCTTCAGCATTTCTTGTAGAACAGACGTGTCAGCAACATATTCCCTCAATTTTTCCTTGTCTAGGAAAATATTTCCCTAAAAGAGCCAATTTTGCTGAATTACAGAATTTCCAGTTGTTTTTGCTTTTCTCTTCAGCCTTTTAAACACTGTTCCTCTGGCTTGCAGTGCTTGAAGAGAGCTAATGAACTTTCTCGCCCACCTGCGTCTCTCAGGTTTTCCCTCTGGCCTCCCCTGCTAGGTAGGGTCTAGTGCTCCATGCTTTACCATGTATTATTAATTTTGGAAAATTCAGTTACTATTTATTTTTTCCTCTGTTCTTTTTCCTTCTCATATTTCCATTATGTGTATTTATTCTTCAGGGCCTTACTATAAATTCTTGGCTATTTTGTTCTTCTTTTCCTTCATTTACCTTTTAGCAAATGAAGTTTGGAGATGTCTGTGGACATCTAGAGAAGCTTGCCAGACACTGCCCTCAGCTGCGTCTAGGCTGTTGATAAGCACACCAAAGACTCTCTTCATTTCTGTATTATGTCTCTCTCAGTTTTCATTGTATCTTAGATGTGTGTTCATCTGCCTGCATCATTCTCTTCTTGCTTCTCTATGTTTCCTCTCAGAGCTCTCAGTGTGTTAGTGAGTTCACACCCCAGCATCTCTGTTGTCTGCTTCTGCTACTTTCTGCATCTTTTCAACCACATTGCTTCGTCTCCTCTTACATCTTATAATTTTGGGATGAAAGCTAGACATCTCTGTGTAAAAGAAACTGGAGTAAATAGACCTTCAAATTTGGGGTTTTATGTCCATCAGGCTGAGAGTCTATATTTACTATTTGCTGTAATGCCCGAGGCTGGAATCTTTCCTCAGCCCCAGCCCCCTACCTTTTGCATTTCCCCAGAGACTGCTTCTTGAGGAAAGTTGGAGACACTGGCTTCCCAATTATATTACCTTGTTTCTGTGAAAGGGCCTGCAGATGTGGTGGGAAGGGGCCTGCAGATGTGGTGGGAAAGGGCCTGCAGATGTGGTGGGAAACTGCGTGGCAGGCACAGTGATCCTCAGTTAGCTTTTAGCCTTTGAGCTTCAGCCCTCAGTGACCTCACAGATTGCCAGCCTTTCTCTCCCAGAACCATCAGTGAGACAGGAAGGCTGGATTGGCGGTTGTGCTTCTGGGCATCAGTTAAGCACTGGAGAAGCCCCAGTCCATGCACCACTCAGGAGCAGGCGTGCCAGTTTCCTAGCAGTGTTAACAAGTCCAGAACTCCAGCAGCAGACACTCACTGTCTCACAGCTTGAGGTATTAGGACTCACATGTCATGAGGTAGTAAGTGTGATGTAGTCCTGTCCATCATGGCGGGCCTGTTGAGACGCGCAACTGTGTGTATTTGGAAGCATCTGCTTCTCTCCTCCTCCCGCTGGAAGCAGGAGGAGTTTTCAGTGTCCTTCATGGTGAGAACCAGTGAGCCTCCTACAGGTAAACTTGATGCTTGAACCCCCACACTGTCCATAATGCTCCTCCAGCAGTTGTCACTTTACAGTGTGATGTTTTCCTGAGCTCTCGATGCTCTCTGCATTGTGTCCATTTGTGGTTTTCGGTGGTGGTCTCCATTTGCTATAAAGAGAAGCTTTTTTGGTGAGGTGTGGAAGCTACTTACCTGAGATGTAGAATGTAGTAGGAGTCAGGCTGTCTTGCAGAGTGTCAGCTTGCTTTCTTGTTGATCCAGGATCAGCTTGCTTTCTTGTGTGATCCAGGGTGACACTGCCCCCATGGGATGGGCCCACCATATGAATCATTATTCAAAAAAATTCTCCACAGGCTTCCCACAGGCCAGTTTGGTGGAGGCATTTTCTCAGTTAACTTCCCAAAGGACCATAGCCTGTGAAATTAATGAAAAAGTAGCCAGTGAGTGGTGTCATTGGAGCTGGAAGGGGATGCATACCAGGGACTCTTGCTAAAGACTAGAGGTCATTCATTACTATAGCAACTCATAGTCCTCATTGTTTAAACTGAACTAAGTCTTACTTCTTTTAGGACAAAGTATAAGTTTTGCTAGTTATTCCATGTGAGCAGAGGCCTATTCCATGCCTCTAATGTAGTGTTCAGTCGAGTACTCGAAACACAATAGGCGTTTTTATCTCTTAAAGGTGGTCTTGTTTCAGCATGGTATGCCCGTTCCCTTTGAGCATAGGTGTGCTCAGTGGGGCTTTGTTCAGGAGTCTCTCGCCTTTTGCTTTCAGGGAAGGTGTTCACGTAAATCAGGAGTTGCTGCAGATCCCGCCTCGCGTTACAGAGCAGTTCATTGAGCTGCTGTGCCAGTTCAGTCCTGACCAAGTCATAGAGATGCTACAAGTCCTTGAGTGCTACCGTCTAGAGGAGACTATTCAGGTAAGGCCACCTGCACGCCACCTGCACAGACAAGTGTGACTTTCCTGCAGTCTCCCCTTCTTCGTGGGCACAGTGAGACCCAGGTGTGAAGTTCCTTGCAGAAGCTGCGAGTGCTGAGTGCTAGTAACCAAGGTGGACTGGCCATTGCTCTAGTCAGCCGCTTTTAAACAGCTCTCACTGGCCCTGTAATGAGTCAGGTTTTATAGAAATTCTAGCTAGCAAAGTGAGCCTGGGAAAGGGAACTCGGCAAGCTCCTGATGCAGACAGTGGTGGCTAAGTAGTCCAGGTATGCCACAGAGTGCAGAAGGCTGAATAGTAACCCAGCAGCTTCAGAGAGCTCCTTGCCTTGATTTTCTTACTTATTTTCTTCTGTACTCCCAAACGTGTGTGCGTGTGCATGTATGTGTGTGTGTATGTGTATAAAAGCATGCATTATGAAGCTAGTATGTTTTCCCATTTAAAATTTAAGAATAACATTGTGTCTTCTTTCCTTTGCTCTTAACAAACAGTAACCCATATTTTCTGCATTCACTTCCCAAGGTGCCTCCTTGGGAAATTATGAAATATTTCAGGTACTTAGGAATGTGCACAGTATCAACTCCATAGGTACCTGTGAAGTAAATTTCAGTTCACCTTACTTATTTTACAGGTGAAGCTCCTTTGTCTGTTCTTTCTTCCCTCCCTTTTCCGTCACCATCAACCAAATGTTTGATGTGGTGTTTGCCTTTCAACCCATGGCTCATGCTTTTAAAATAGCCAGTAGTTTTATATGCCTTAGCATTTTATTAATGGTGTCAGAAGGCTCATGTCCTATTGCCAGTTACTCTTGCTAGTTTTTAATTAGCTGATCCTATGTTTGCAAGTCTGCCTGATCCATCTTAATGATATGAGAGTTGTCTACCAAAGGAAATGTATCCATTTGCTTTTTTTTTTTTCTTTCCTGAAAAGTGTTTAGTGGCTTCTGGGATTCTTTGCTGTTGTTATCAGAGCTGCAGGTGTGCATTCTTGTCCATACGTTCATATGCCTATATGTCTTCCTGCTGAAATGGACTTGCCCCAGGCGTGGCCTAGCCTTTGACATTACATGACTTCTAAATATGTGCTGAGCTACACTTATAGGTGACCTGGGACACACATGGCCTGTGCACCTCAGGTTGGCCATGCCTGCTAGATAACTTGGTGCTAATGTTTGGAGTAGTCCTGACTGCTTCTGTTCTCATGCGCCCAGTATTCCTGTGTGTTTCTGTTCTCATCAATTGTGTGTGTGTGTGTGTATGTATGTATATGTATGTGTACACACACACACGCGCGCATACACACAATTTCCCTATAGCTTTGAGGATTCCTAATTTTTTTAACCAATCAAAAAACATTTTCACTTAATATATTTAATATGTTTCATTTGATGGTATGATGGTTGATATTCATCCACATCAGCACCCCTCCACCCTGCAATGTTTAGCTCTGTCACTGACTTCTAGAAGTGCTGTCTGATTACTGCAGCCCTTGTTCTTCGCCAACTGTGTGATAGCAGTGCTTCCTCATTCTGCTTTGGTGCATCTTTAACACAGCTTTTGCTTCTGTTTTGATTTATCACTCTTCAAAAGTTTAAGCTTGTGTGTTTGTTATTTGCATTCCTGTTTTAATGATACAAAAGGTTTCCCTTCTAACTCTGTAGTTCAGCATCTTATATTTTGGGCTTTAATCCATCTGTAGATTGATTAAGAGAAAGGCTTATCTCTTCCTCCATTTAGCATGATGCTAAATGGCTGGTATTTATGATATTTTATCATCTTTTCCTCACTGGTTATGAAAAATGATTATTTATTACCATCATATATGTGTTTGTATATATGTGTGTATATGTATGTTTATGTACACACATATTCACATATTTATATATATGTATGTACATACACACACTGATGTGCTGCAGTGCACATGGAGATGTCAGGAGTTGCTTCTCTCCTTCTGCTGTGGGATCTAGGGATTGAACTTGGGTCATCAGCTTTCAGGCAGCACTTTTACCATTGAACCATCTTCCTGACTCTCTGAGTTAGCGTTACTATTACTGTGATGAAACACCATGACCAAAGGAACTCTGGAAGGAGTTTTTGTCACTGAAGTCAGGTCAGGACCGCAAACAGAACAGGAACCTGGAGGCAGAAGCTAATGCAGAGGCCATGGAGGGATGCTGCTTGCTCAGCCTGCTTTCTTATAGACTAGGACCACCAACTGATGGATGGCACCACCCACAATGGGATGGGCCCTCCACCATCAATCACTAACTCAAAAAATGCCCCATGGGTTTGCCTACAGCTGAAACTTATGATTCACTCCTCTCAATGACTCCAGCTTGTATCAAGTTGTCATAAAACTATCCAGCACACCGTTTTCACTGACTGAACACCATAACTCTATACATGCGATCTGTTTGTGCATTTCTTCTTTCCTTTGGTTGTCTTTCCCTATATGCCCACCACATATTTTCGTCCATGCAGCTTTACAGGAAGGCTTATTATGTGGGGAAAACCTTGTCTTCTCCCTTTCTTGATAAGACTCCAATAGCTTCCCATCTCTACCAGCTCTGTGTTACTCAGGGAATCAGAATACCAAGTTTCTTTAAAAACTTCTGGAGCGGGGCTGGAGAGATGGCTCAGTGGTTAAGAGCACTGACTGCTCTTCCAAAGGTCCTGAGTTCAATTCCCAGCAACCACATGGTGTGGCTCACAACCATCTGTAAAGGGATCTTATGCCCTCTTCTGGTGTGTCTGAAAACAGTGACAGTGTACCCATATACATAAATTAAATAAATAAGTCTTTAAAAAAAAAAACTTCTGGAGCTTTAATTGTAAAGTGCATTGAGTCTCATCAATGAGAGAGAATGGACAGCTGTGTTATATTGATTCTTCGCATTCAGAAATTTGCCTTTTAAAAATGACTCTCTGTCTTTTATATAATATTCCTATAAGGCTTGTTTTGTTTTGTTAAGATGAGTCTCACTGTGTAGCCCTGGCTAGCCTGGAACTCAATATGTAGAACAGGCTGGTCTTGGAGTCACAGAGATTCTGCCTGTCTCCAGAGTGCTGTGATCATAAAGGTGTGCACCACCATGCCCTGGCTCTCTAAGGACATACTTCTTGTTTGCTACTGTGACATTAAAATATGAGAGATTATTTAAGTTACTTTCTACTTAGCAACCAACCAAAGTCTTTTTCAATTCAATTTTTTTAATGTATTTTATGACAGTAGTTCTTTCTAAGAATAGTAACAGTTTGGGTTTTTTACAGCCCAGTCTTACACCTTGTTCTTAGACATCTAGGTGCTCTAGAACACTGCACTTCTACAGTACAACAGAAGCCGTGTTGGTGTGCTTTCCATCCTGCTTCTGATTGAAGGGGAGGGACATGGCAGATACTTTGCAGTAAATATGGTGTTTTAGATATTCTCTTAAGAAAGTTCTGTTCACGTTGGTTGGTTGGCTATGAAAGGGTGTTGGGTTTTACCAAATCATTTCACCAAATGATTTTCTGCATTTATTGAGATGTTCACAGTTTTCATTGTTGATCTGTGTGATGGTCAGTATTAATTGTAATTTTGCTGGATTTCAAATCACCTGGGAAATAAGTCTGTAGGCACACCTATGAGGAGCGCTTTAGCCTCTGGGCACCTGTGAGGATTTCCTTGATTAGGTTAGTTGACTTTAGAAAGAACTATCTGTTCAGGACAACTCATCCTGGAGTGTGTAAAGAGAGTGAGCCTTGCACTGGCAAGCTGTCCTGGAAAGTGAGCCTTGCACTGCAGGCCATCCTTCTAGTGGATAAGATACCATCAGCAGCTTTCAGACTGCTGCTGTCTCTTCACCCTGGGGACTGTGTCTCTGAGCTTTGAGCCCATGTGAACCCTTTCCCTGAAGCTGCTTCTGTTGGGTATTTTATCACAGCAGTGGAAGAAGAAACCAAGCCGATCTATAAGTCCATTCATTGCCCTTCATACGGAAACCTCAGTATTTCTCCAGTTTTGCTTGCTTTTGTTTTCTGTACATTCTTCTTGTATTTCTGGACATACTTAATATTTTTATTGACTTAGGTATTTTATTAATTTTTACTAAAACCCCATAAGTTAATATGTACTCATTTCAGTCATTTTATTCTAAATGCTTTATGTAGAATTATAGCTGACACTCTCTACTTTTTGTCATTGTTGTTTGTTTATGTGTAGTTATGTGTATTGTTATGTGTATTTGTTTATGTGTATTGGCTTTTCTTGAGTGGATGAGCCTCATTCAAATGTGTGATTAATTTGAAAAAATCAAGTAACAACCGAATGGATCTTTTCAAAATGTAACTGCCAGATTAGGCAGGCTGAACAGAGCGCACTGTATGGTAGTAGCATTCCGCAAAGACCCGGGTTCACTAAGGACTGGCCTAGAGGTCAGTTCTGTGCTCTCTGTACTCTGTAACCCAAACTTACAGAAGCCCTTCCTGTTTTTCCTAGATTACACAAAAGTATCAGCTCCATGAAGTCACTGCGCGTCTGTTGGAGAAGAAGGGGGATGTTCACGGTGCCTTCCTGCTGCTGCTGGAGGTAGCGTATGACTGTGCTCACTGTCCCTCTCACTCCTCAGTCTGTATTTGTCTCTTGGGTTTTGAGGTGAGCTGCAGACAGAAGTATTTAACTATGGGGCTCACTGAGCACAGCACCATATTTATTTATGGCACAATTTTAAAGTCAAAATTTACATACATGAAAAGGCTCCACAGAACAACTGGAGGTTAGAGAACATTCAGATGCAAGGCTGTGTATAGCCTATGCCTTGTGCCCTAAAGGTAGGCCTGGCATGACCTTTTGTTAGTACCTGCCCAGTGCACCTGTTTTTCTTATGACCTGGTAAGAATTTCATACCCTCATCCAAAACATGGGTAAACCTTAGCCCTCAGTACTGCTCTAAAAGACATCAGTGATGACTTTGTTGTAGTGGCACAGAGAGGCCCATGTGTGGGCAGAGCTGCTGACACCTGATTCCCTGCAGCCATTCCCACACTGTGAGCCTTAGGGACAAGGAGGAGTCCCTGCCGAATGGCAGCAAAGGAACATTTTATATGTTCACTTCCTTACTTATATGTATATCTGTGTGGGCACAAGCAAGCACAGTGTGCGTGTGGCGGTCCGAGGACAAGCTGCAGAAATCCTTCCTCCTTCCACCATGGGGGGCCCAGGGATGTAACTCAGGTCATTGAGGCTCCGTGCAGGAACTGAGCCATCTCACAGCTGTTTCTTGGGGCTTTACCTCTAAAGTTCGTTAGTTCAGCTACGTGGCAGGTAGAAATACAAAGTGTTTTCTCACCCCTGTGTTTTTGCCTCCTAGAGACTGCAGAGCAGGCTGCAAGAGATGACACGGCAGGATGAAAGTAAGTTCTCACATGAAATGTTATATAATATACTGCCTTAACTTAGTAATAACTACACCAAGTCATTTTTACATGTACTCTTTATCTGCTCTAATGTAGAGTGAAGTTTTACTGGTTTTCAAGGATGCTTGAAAGTCACATGCACTGTAGTGGGATAAGGGCAGCCAGGCAGGGGAGTGTGGTGCCTCTGACTGCCCTACTGTGCCAAACAGCAGCAGATCAGAGCTGCTGGTGAACTGTAGCCTCAAGCAGTGAACCTTAACCTTTTGGAATCTTGAGTGACTTTGACACAGAGATGATTTGTTATATTCATTGACATTTTTTTAATTTTTAAAAATTATTGTAAAATAAGAAAAAGCTACAAAGTGTACCGACAACAATTACTATTACTATGCTGCAGTACATATTTCACCGCCATCTAGGTTCAGTTTTCTTATCTCCCTAGATAGGGCGTTGTGGTCCCCACATCCCCCACCCCCTACCTTCTGTTCTGCCTTCTAGTTCTAGAATTTCTGAATTTGGTTGACTCATAAGAGTGAAATCCTACTGTTTGAATTTATGGTCGAGTTATTTCCCCTAGTATACCTTCCTTATGGTTCTTAGATGTTAGAACATGTCAGACGGTCTTCTAGAGCTATTTACATTTTAACAGACACATGGGCTGTCCCACCTCTGGTCTGCTGAACAGTGATGCTATGAGCATCCTTGGCATGCAGACACTTTGGGGGTTCTTGCTTTCTTTTGGGTTTAAGAACAAAAGTAGAATTACTGGATAAATTAGTAATTTAAAACTTACTCTGTTCTGGGACATGGATGGAGAGCCTCGACCATGTGTACCAGGCTGGCGCTCTAACGCTGGTTTTAAGGTTCTCCACAGTCCCTGCACAGCCCACCTCCTCAGCAGTGTGGGGCTGGTTGCACCATGGTCTCATTGAAGCTTTCATCCTTGCCCCTGTGTCCTCCACTGCCTCCCCTTCTCCATCATGGTGGGGTTCAGGGGCCCCTTCCACTCTACCCGCCTCTCCCTTAGCATTTCCTCTCCTATGTTCTCACCTCCCTTCTCTCTCCCACCGGTGCTGTCTGGCATCAGGTGGTTCTGATCTGCTGGACGTCGTTTGATGTACTTGTTTTGACCGTTTAAGTATCTTTTCTCTTCTCCTCTATCTGTTTTTAGTCAGGTATTTGCTTTTATATTAATTGACAGTTTACTCAATCTTGCCATAAAGTCAGGGATTCCTTCCTAGGTGAGTTTTATCTTGTCTCACCTCTTACAACATGTCTCTTGAACCCTTTCCCACACACATTCCTCTAGTACTCTTTTATTCAACATTTCTAGATAATTGGCCCACATTTTTTGATGCTGAGGTCCTAGGCAACACAGTTTGTGTTGTATCTTGGCCACCTTATATTACACTATGACTTTTTAGAACCTATGGAAATACTTGATTTACTTTTGTTATTGATGCTCAAACTAGACATTTAATTATTACTATTGAATTGTCAGTATCTTTAATCAATTTGATTTTGTTGTATTTGGTGCATTTCGTGATGTTTTTCTTAAATTTAGTGTTACAAGAATAATTATGAATGGCTAAGGGAAATGAAGAAGGGTGTTTCCTACTTGCTGTGGGAATTTGTCAGTGACACATCCCAGAAGCCAGTTCATATTCTCATAGCCAGTCCAGTAGCAACATCCTGGCTTCAGATTCACTGCTGACGGTGTGCCTGCGACACTGTGTTTAGTCTTCACAGCTTGCACACAGCTGACAAAACTACAGACCTCCCTCCTCTGAAGCCTTAGTCCCATGAAGGAGACACAGGAGATAAACTTGTACTCCATGTTGAACAGAGTGTGTCAGAGGTGCCATGGGAATAGCAAGGGCATTGAGAAAGCTCAGACTAGTGACTCAGGAGTTAGTGTGTGTAATGGAAGACATTATAAAAGTGCACACAGAGCCTGGAAGGAGCTCGGGGCCTGGCATGGGAATGCGTGGCCAGCCAGTAACCTCGGAAAGAGCACAGAGATGAGCCCGTGTCTCCTCAGTTACTCCGTTGTTAAGGCTTAGGGGTCTTTAGTGCTTTCTGTGGAGAGGGGATTTGAGTAGACTTATTTGAAAGAACAGAAAGGCAGGGTTTGGCAGTCAGAAATTCAGTGAAGAGCCAGTTCTCCATCAGGGGACAGGTGGAGGCACAGCAGGTGTGCAGATAGAGTGAATGAACCGGGGGCAGACTCAGGAGCCAGACAGCTGGAGAGGATGAGGCTTTAGTTCCCTCTAGAAGTTAAGGGGGAAGCCATTTTGAGATAAGTAAAATAAGTTGGGTTTGGCATGGGTACTAGTTACCTTTCTTAAGCTGTGACAAGATAGTTGAACAAAGTGACTGAGGAAGGAACCTTTCTTTAGCTCCTAGTTTGTGGGTGCAGTCCTTCAGAGTGGGGAGGGTGTGGGGCAAGATCAGCTACAGCTGTGGTGGCAGGAGCCAGAGGAAGAGAGAGGTCACTGACCACAGCCAGCCTGTAACAGCTACCACTGCCTCCGCCTCCGCTTCTTCCTCCTCTTCTTTCTCTTCCTCCTCTTCCTCCTCTTCTTCCTCTTCCTCCTCTTCCTCCTCCTCCTCCTCCTCTTCCTCCTCCCCCACTTGTTGTCTGGACTTGAGCCCTTGGGGTAGTGATACTCATATTCAGGGTGTGTCTCCCAACTCTTTGGTTAAAACTTTTTGGAACACACACAGAGAGGTATGTTTCCATGGTGATTCTGAATTCAGTTGAATTAATAATGATGAACCATCTAAAACCACATGCACTCGCACACACACGCGCGCGCACACACACACACACACAGAGGATGGAGTGTGGTTTTTCACAGAGGCTCTGAGGCAATCATAGCATATCTTTAAATGACATTTATCCTCTTTCCGAATCTAGATACAAAGGAGGACATACTGCTGAAAGGTGTTGAAGATACCATGGTAGAGACAATTGCTCTTTGCCAGAGAAATTCACAGAATTTGAATCAGCAGCAGCGAGAGGTAGGTAGGCTGATATATGCATAGCCTTTTAAAAACTTGTTCTGTGTGGACACTGGGAGTCAATTCTGTTTCCACTGCCCTCCTAGACACCTGAAGTTAATTCTTCTGGGCTTTAATCACTCTTTGTGATGTGGGGTTTGGCTTCCGGCTGGTGTTCCCAGGACTTGAAGGCTCTTGGTGCTCCTATCAGGAGTATCTGCCTTCTTTCCTTCCACAGAGGCCTCATGTCCATAGATTGAGCTGTAGAGTGTTAGGTGTGGGAACGCTGGGCACCTGTTGTGTCTGTGCGGTGGGTGGAGTTTCTGTTTGAGCCGGGTGGTGGAACCATGTCCTTGTAGTCAGCTGTCATCTCTTCTGCCCACAGTGGGTGAGAGTGAGAGCTAAGCCCTGCAGGTACCCAGAGTGCAGCAGAGGGGAAAGAGCAGATGTAATATGGTAATCCTCAGCCTTGGCTGCATGGAGTGGCCTGGAGGCTTTGACATAGTCATTCCTTGTGCTGTACTCCATATAGTTAACTGACCCAGCCATCAGTATGTCCTAATGCCATATAATTAACTGACCCAGCCATCAGTATGTCCTAATGCTGTACTGATTCTAGTGGTAGCCAAGGTTAGGGAGCTGTGCTGCGAACAGTGGATTGAGTAAACTGAAAGCATAGGCCCAGGGGAGGTCCGGCTGGGCATCGGGTGCAGGTGGTACTTACAGCAGTGAGCTAGCAGCTACAAGCGGCTTCGGATGCACAGCTGCTGAGTTCCTTGGTGGCTCCAGAAGCAACGTTGGTGGAGGTTCAGAGACAGCCCCACTCTCTGTGCTCTCCTTCAGAACTCCTGACTCTGGCTTCGTGTTAGAGCAGGGCCTAATTTCCACATCCTACAGTTCTGAATGGGAAACTAAGTTTAATTTTTTTCATATATATTACTATATATATTAAAGTAAAAAGTACATCTTCGGTATGTTTGCTGTTTTCTTAATTTTATAATTCATTATGTTTTTGTCAGGGACTGTAAAAAGTATGCATGAGAAACGTATTTACACATAGATGTACTTTAAAAACTTTTTGATAAAATGATACAAATACATTTTTAAAAATCGTGTAGTAATGCAGACCGGGAGCTGATGCAGCAGTTAAAGTACTTGCCATGAGCAAGAGGGAGTTCAGACCCCCAGAGTCCATGTAAATCCTAGCTGGGTGTGGTGACTTCTGGAGGACTAGCCTTTTATACACTGTGGGTTTGACTGAGCACGTGCAGGCACACATACTCATACACATGAATGCACACATAGCCACACACATGCATGCACACATACCCATACATATGCAAACACACATGCATGCACACACATACTCATGCAAACATACATACCACAGATCATACACACAAGAAAGAAAGGAAAGCCATACAGTATAGAAAGTTCACAGAGAGATTTAAGAATAGTATTGCAATAGAGTCATATGATAACCCAGAGATAGCCATCGACACCATTTGAGGAATATCACCCTGGATGTATTTGTCTGCTCAAGCTGATAAGTTTTGGGAAAAAATGAACTAAAGGATACTTTCTCTTAAAAATACTGTGTTCCATCTTTTCTAGGAGCTAAGGAATTTCCAAACTGCATATAAATTTTTTTAACTTATTAGCTCACAATAAACCAACATCAAAAGATCTGGGTAACTGCACTAGGTTAGGATTATGTTCTATGCTCATTGTTACAGCTGAGTTTTAGATCCTGTGATGCTGTGCCATTGAGGAAGTCATGCAAACTCATTCCATAGTTTTTCTATTCCTGAGTCTTTGTTTTTATTCATCATTTAGTTAGTTGATTATATTGGGGCACAGTTTTGAAAACAAAGCAGTTTTAATTTTGAACCTGTAGATTGGGGACCAACCATGACTGAACGGTGGGCGTGACACCTGAACTCAAAGCAGCCACTCTTATGTCCTGATGCAAGAGCCTTCTCTATTTAGTACTCAAGACATTAGAACCTCACACCATTTCCTCCACCCAGAGCTCCCCATTTTGTTTGTTCATCTTTTAGTTCCACGATTTTTTTTCCACATTCTGCAGTCCGATCTTCCAATATTCAGTTTGCACTGACTCAGTCATAAGTAATTTTGAAAGCAAGAGGCGATTACAAAACATCTTGTGAACCTTATACTAATTGGAAACGTACCACTAAATCTTACTTCTGAATCTCTGTTACTGGGACATACTGGGATTGATCTTTGTCACTGTATTTTTGTAAAGGGCACATTCCTATGTACTTTATATCTTACAGATTTTTTTTGTTACTTTTTTTTCTTTTTTTTTTCTTTAATTTTTTTTGAACATGAAATGCTTTTTTATAGCATGTTTTACAAGGGGAGGGGGTAAGAGGGGTGAGGTGGTGGAAAAGTACAGAATCTTCTTGGCCTGTGCCTTGAAACATGTCATGGTCTATACGGTACACTGCCTTGAATTATGATCTATCTGCTATTCTTCAGAAGATATGGTAGGCGGTTGCAGATAGACTCAAAGCAGTGTACCATATCTTCTGAAGAATAGCAGGGAGACCATAACTCAAGCAGTGTATCTTACAGATTTTTAAAGTTAGTTTTTCAAGAGATTTTATATAGTCTGTGTTAGTTATATTCACGCACCCTCCTGCCATATCTTCCCACCCAATTTTGCCTCTCCTGGTTTTTTAACCGTTCAAGACCAATTTTGCTGCCCAAATACCCTCAGATGCGTGGTCTTCACTGGAGAATGGTCAGATAGTGTTCTTAGAGAAAATTGCTTCTTCTGCTGTAGTTGGCGCTATGAAAAGACAACTCTTGTAAAGCAAAGCATTTAGTGGGGCTGGCTTACAGTTCAGAGGTCTCATGCATTTTCGTCATGGTGGGGAGCATGGCAGCACACAGGAAGACGTAGTGCTGGAGAAGTAGTTGAGAGTCCTGCATCCTGACCAAGGGCAGCAGCAAGAGAGACTGGGCCTGGTGTAGACTTTTGAAACCTCATGGCAACCAAGGGCTACATGAAGAACCTAATCTGCCTCATTTCTGACCAACTTTCACAACAACAGCAACATATTCAAATGCTCATCTTTCTATAAATTTATTTTTATGAAGATCATTAGGTTTAGGGCGTTTTGCTTTTATGCTTTGATAACTTCATTTAATGTATTTTGATCATATTTTGCCCCCCACCCCGACTCCCTCAGATGTTTTCTGACCTCCCTGTTCACTCCCAACTTTGTATCCTTCCCCTTTTTCCTAATCCACCGAGCCCAGTTTGTTTGAGCCATACATTAATGCTCCTGTGGGACTAGACCCTTAAATAAAACCAACTACTTTTTTTCCTCCAGAAGACAACAGCTTTAATCCTGCCTCAGATGTAGGTAGGGGCTTGTGACATCCTTCAGTTTGGGGGAGTTTGAATGGAAGTTTACTTTGTTTCTCTTTGTTTCACATTGAAGACAATGACAGTAAGAACTACTGCTGTAGCCAGTGAAGCAACTGGAAGGTTTGAACCATCAGAGAGCTTGGTAATAGGCTGCCCAGACTGTCTCCCTGGTGAAAGCCTACCAGGAATGCAGTGCTGTGCAGGGAGCGTTTCCTTGAAGCTACCTTAGGGAATTGGATGGGCAGTCCTTCTCCAGGGAGGCTGAGCACCCCACCTCTGCACATCTGTTCTATGTGCTGAGCACCCCACCTCTGCACATCTGTTCTATGTGTTGAGCACCCCACCTCTGCATATTGTTCTGTATGCTGCTGTCTCATGCCCCATGATTGCACTTAATAATGATGCCATCGTGTAGTTCTCTAAAAACAAAGCTGTTTCCGATGTATCTCGAGGCAGCAATTCAAGCTGTGTCATCATCTTCTCAGGTGATGGAATTGACACATTTTGGATCATTATTTTAATGACAATTTTTAGACTTACCCAATTTAAAATCTTAAAAGTATTATAGAATGAGAGGAGTAAAATGTGTTTATCATATGTTTAAGATTAATGTAGATATTTAATACAAGGATAATTGTTCTGTTTTTAATATGAATACATCCCATGGCTTTTATCTACACATACATCATCTGCCACTTGGAAAGCACGAATAAACCTTTTTGAAAGGTAATTTTTAAAAATTGTCTTGATTAAGTAATTTTATAAATCAAATTTTTACATGTATTTTTGTCTTTATTCTTTACATAGTTACATCCCAACCACAGTTCCCCTACCTCCACTCCTCCTGGCCCCGTCTCTCCTCTGCTCTAGATCAGTATACTCCTCCTTCATTTCTCTTCAAGAACAAAACAACAACAACACAGAGTAAGCCTCCCAGGGATAATCACTGAATATGGCGTAACTACAGTAAGGCTGGGACACTATAAAGCAGATTTCACTCTAGGCCCTATAAATCAGATTTCCAAACAAAATATATAAAACAAAGGTAAAAATTAGGTATGCCATGTAAAAATAAGGGTTTCCTAAAATGAACAAATGCTTGATGTGTCTCAAAAAACAAGATAGAAAGAAAATGAACGGAAGGTGAGGTACTTGAGGGAAAAACACAGGAACAAAATCATTGGCTGAAAGAAATAGGGCCCCAGGTTGATGATCTGCAGACAGCAGCAGTTAAGTGGAGAGGGAAGCAGAGGCAGCACAGCTCCCTGCCTGAGCTCGGGGACAGGATGGCTCACTGGTCAGCTCGCTGGTATGCTTGGGCTCAGGGGCGCAGGATGGCTTGCTGAGAGCAGTAGGTGCTGGTATGCTGTGAGACACTGCACTCCTCCTCTGTTTCACTGACCCTTCCTCAGGTCTCCTGGATGCTTGCAGCACTAAGTTCTTCCATACTGGGTTCAGGTGTTTATAAATGAACCTAACAGTGAACTGCCAGACTTACTAGCTTGGTCTTTGTGGTGAAGACTGAGAAGCCCGCTATCTGGAGTCAGTGTTGTTACTACCTCGCTGCTACTGTGTTGCCTTTGGCAAATCACTTAACTTCTTTAAACCAAGCAAAGATACCACGATATAAGGTTATTATGAGAACAAAGGAAAAAATACATGGAGGGCATTAAATAGAGTGCATAATAGAAGTAATAAATGACTGGTCAATCTGTTTATCTCTTGGTGGGGTTGGTAATGTTGATGAGGTTGTTTTAACCCTCACTCTTAAGGTTTATCGGGGTAGGAAAAAGAGCCTAACTCTTGTGTAGGAAAGTCTGTGGATAACCTGAAGAATAGAAGTGGAGGCCAGTGGCTGTGGAGGGTGTTTATCCCTTCTTTGTCACTCATGAGAGCCTAGCAGGAAGCTTCCAAGGCTTGTCTGCACCCACACTCTCCATACAAGGCTGTATTACAAGCCTGCCTCTTCCTTATGCTTCCCAAAGCTGATGACGGCGACCTCCTGTCTTTTCCCAGTCCAATGCACATTTTGTCTCTGTGTGGTTTTTGCCATTACATGTACATTTCATCTGCTAACACTATGCCAATGTTTTGGTTTCCTCTGGTGACACAGGCACTATGGTTTCCACTGTTAGAGGCAATGATGGCACCACAGAAGCTGTCCAGCTCGGCTGCGCCTCCTCATCTGCACTGTGAAGGTAAGCCCGTCGGAAGCACAGGTGGAACCAGGCCCCCTCGCCTTACCAACCCACTTTCTGTCCGCAAAAACCTGCTCTGGCAGTGACCTTCCCTAGTCACGCGTTCTCGTTATCCCCCCAGTGAGGCCCCTGTAGTCTCCATCTTGCCTTGTGTGTTTCTTTATGTGTGATACTTACGTAATTTATCCAGGAAATGTATAGTGTCTGCAACAGTCACTTTTAAGATACCAAACTGGCCTTGGTTAAGTAAGTTTCTGTGTAAGGCGACTGTTTTCCCCTAACTAAAAAGAAAAGCCTTAGTGTTAACATTTTTGTTCCAACAGCTCTGAAGTCTTTGACCATGCAAGTTCTAAACAGCATGGCAGCGTTCATCGCCCTCCCGTCCATCTTACAGAGAATCTTGCAGGTGAGCCCAGAAGGGGAGGGAGGCTGTTGACTGATTTCCGTTATTTTACCAGGAAATGACGCTGAGGCTTATATAGCACCTATGTTTCCTCATTAACTAAAGTTTAAACTGACCTTGAATCAGTCTTGCATGGTGTCATCCCCTAGGTATGGCCTTACCTGACATTGCTTCCTTGGGGTTCATGTACACATTTCCTGATGGTTGCAGCCCCTGGGAGACAATGGTCACTTATTTCTAGCTGATCGTACTTTCAGATTTAAAAGAAAAAGAAAGTTCTCTAAAAATAAAGTAAATGTAAGCATTCTAAGTAATGGTTGTTATTTCAGTTTTCTAGTTCATTCTAAATATACTTCTATGTTAAAAACTCACCCCAGCTGTAAATTCTCACTAGCCTTTTGTCCAGAGTTATTGTAAGAAACACTTTCTCCTGTTGTCTTTGGCAAAAAGACTAGAAACTTTCTGGCTTCATAAAAAAGAGAACACTAAAAATACTGTACAGTGTATTTTTAGAAAAAACCTGTGAACATTCTTGGAGAGACGGCAGGAATTAGACTTAGACTCATCGGTCTTTCTCATCTCACTTTATGTGCAGTAGTGACAGAGAGAGAGAGAGAGAGAGAGAGAGAGATTGATTGACAGATGCACAGATCAGATCTCTATTTATATCGCTTCTGAATGTCCCCGCCAGCTCTGCTTCTAAGGCCCCTTGAGTGCTCCTTCTCCTGTGCTTTGGTCTGAGCGGCCTGTCTGATGAAGGGTTCTGCTTCAGGACTCTCTCACCACAGAATGTCTGTCCTAGGAACTTAGGACCCGGGGTTGCTCAGCAGTAGAGCCCTTGCTTGCATAGTGTGAGGCCCTTTATTCATCCCCAGTACTGAAGAAAAAAAAAAAAAAACATGAGTATTGTGAATGGGGTTTTTGTTTATTTGTTTGATCTCTTGAGACAAGTTTCACTGTGTAGCCCAGGCTGGCCTCAAACTCACAAAGATTTTCTACCTCTACCTCCCAGTGCTGGATTCAGATATGTGCACCTCCACACCCAGCTCTCAGGTGTGTGTTGGTTACCACGTTTAGTCCTTGACAGTTATCACATATTGAGGAATTCTTCAAGGTACACTCTTTCCATATGTTGTAAATCTATTAATCACAAAGTTTGTAAACATGCAAAGTAACACCTCCTCCATAAGGCTTGAAGAAGTGAATGTAAACCTCAAAGGAGGCTCTTCCCTGTGTGCACACTGTGCTTTATGATGCGCTTACCCACACACTGTGCTGTATTCACTATAGCAAAACTCTACTTTCCCTTTGCAAAGCATCATGTCACTTAGAAACATCTTGTGTTTCAAAACAGACCTCTTTGAGAATCTTAGCTTTGACATACACTGGGTTCATGATAAAATCCTGCTCACAGCAGCGAGTAACTCCTTACCAGTCAAGAGGCTGCTTTGTTCTTAAACTCACTTCTATGTTTTTCTTTGCTATAATAACTTCACCTCTTTATACATACAAAGTTCTTAAATCTTAAAGGTACTTTTATTTATAACAAGCTCTTGATATAGAAAAGGCAATTATAACTATTTCTCTGACAGGGCAGGTGTGGAGTTTAGCTGATAGCATGCTTGCCTTGCATGCAGAAAGCTCTGAGGCCAGTACCCAGCACCACATCAAACCCTTGTGTGGAGGTACATTCATGCGGAGCCATCACCCCGAAAGTAGGGAGGAGGAGCTGAAGTTCAAAGTAATGCTTGGCTACATAGCAACTTCAGGACCAGCCTGGGTTACACCAGACTCTGTCTCAGAAACGTAAAAATAAAAAGTCTGCTGGCAAGGGAGAAAAAGCGAAGCGTACAGAAGTTAAATGTGCACCGTGTCCTGAATGCAGACACTGCCTGCTTCCAAAGTCTCCTGTTTCCTGATTCACATTTTCTATTATGACATTTACATTTTCCTCCATTTAACTTTGTAGTTTTAAGGAACAAATTAATTATCGTATTAGTTTTTTTTTTTACCCTGTTCACTGATAGCTTATGTGAATAACATAAGAGTCGGCCCCATAAGAGTCCATTTTAAGGACTGTCTGCTCTACTAGCACACCTCCATCCCCTCCTCCTCAGTTTCCCTCATCAGTTTCAGTGGTTGTCACGTAGCTCATCCTAGGGAATACCAGGCCACAGCCTCATGTCTGTTCCGTTCCAGTGAAGACCTCGTAGTATATGACATCATATGCCCAGGGCTTGTGCAAGAGAGAATGGTTGCACCCTCAGGACAGAAGCCAAAAATAATTCAGAATGACTACAGTTCTTCAGTAGCAGTGCTCAGGGGAACAATATGGTGTCTCTCAGAAATGCCTTAGTATTCCTGATATTTTTTACTAGTCTGGTATTACCTACAGTGACCTTTTCTAGATCCCAGCATTCCTGTACTGAGGACTTAGTTTGAGTGTCCAACAAATGGACGCGTGAGTGATGAACCACACCCATGTCTTGGTGCACACTGTCTTTTTGATCCCTAAACAATAAGCATTCACAACATTGCATTTCTAGAGAGGAAGGCACCATTCTGAGCTTGCCTCAGTTTACTGTTCCTGGGTGAGAACAGGTCTCTGGCCTCACATCTCCGGCTTTCTCTCTATCTACCATGAGTCAGAGTGTTTTTCATGTTCACATTAATCTAGCAATCTCCCAAGGAGAACGTAGGAAGGGACAATTATTTAGATACATAATTGGCCACAGAACTGAAATAAGTTGATTTATCTAGAATACATGGTCATAATCTGAAGATTCTTAGATTGCCTTGACTGGTACGTATTTATTCAAGTGACTCAGGGGCTTGACTTATACAGCTTCTGTAGGGACATAAGTGCTTGATAAATAAAGAAGCTTTTAAGGAATTCATATTCTACCTCTTAAGTTAGAAAGGCATCACTGGGTGGGGCAGGTGAGATGGCTCAGTGGGGAAAGAAGGTTCATAACAAGCATGGCAATTCTAGAACCCATGTTGAAGGATAAAGCTAACTCCATAAAGTTGTCCCTGGCCTCCACGCCACACACATGCTGTGTACACACATGCCCTCCTCTTTACCCTCCTTCTCTTTCTCACACATACACAAACACTAATAATAATAATAAAAATCAAGGATTTTTAAACAGATACTGCTGTATGACTGAAGTCATTCCTGATTTCTAAGAAAGCTACTTCTGAGTGTCCTATGGAGGAAACAGTGAGCCTAGTGTACACTCGTACATAGAGCCATGCTCAGGCTTCAGCTAATACTTAGAGAACAAATCACACACGTGGCAGAGTAAGTTCCAGAAAGATGTATGGGAACGGGGCCACTGCATCTCTTTCCAGTGTGCATTTGAAATTGTGTGTGGGCACCGTATGTCTTCCTGCACAGTTAACAGCGAGTTACAGGGAAACACCAGCAGCTTTTTTATGAGAACTAGCTGGAGTCTGCAGAGTAATTATGAGAGCTGGTGGCTGTTGTGTGCTCTCCTTGAAGCTGAGTGCTCACCTCGAATTCTATAATTGATGTGTTGCCTCAGCATGAGTAGTTTTCCTGGTTTCCCTCTTAAATTATGTATAGTGAAGCAAAATGTACTGAAGTAACTATAGAAATAACCTATAAAGATGTCTTCTTTTTCTCTGAATTTAGCCTGTTAAGATCTCTTTATTCTTCCGTCTCTCCTGTCAATCTTCAGAGCCATTGATACAGTCACACATTTATGGGCATGTTAGAATAGATGTTAAATTGGATTTTTATAGTATGGTGTTATTGATTGACTCTGTGGCTAAGAAATGAGTGTATCTAGTGGGAGCTTCACCAAAGCATAATTAAATAAGGATGAAAGACGTTACATATATCTGTTTTTATGCAAGAAAATTACCATGCGGATGTGTGGTGTGCGTTGTTTTTCCATCAGAAGTGAGCCTGATTGGCAAGGGATCCCCACTGGTACAGGATCTTTAGCTCAGGGATGGGCTCTCCAGCTGAGACAGACCTATGCAGACAGGATCTGCTCAAGCCTTAATTCACTTGTAATTAGTACAAAATACACAACTGAAATGACGAGAGGGACCCATGAGAGACAGCTCCATACTGCTCTAGAAGACACTCAAGCCCGCTCCATGCTGCTCTAGAAAATACCCAAGCCTGGTGCTAGTCTCCATTAGAAGCTGCACTGCCCAGCCTTCCAGAGCCAACATCAGAAGTCATGACTGAAAATAAGCAACCATTAAATTCACCCAAGTTTCCCCAAACTTGTTCTCTTTCAGCTCACCTTTTCTTCAAGCATGACTTACCACAGAGTTGCCAGAGACATTTCTGGCAGGCATTAAGTTTATCATTCAGTTTACTTACCTATACTGTCCAGCAAAAGTTGTTTGTTTGTTTCCCTGTTCGTTTTTAATGTATCTCTACCTGGGAGGGCAGCATACATATGTTAGACTATGGAAACTTGGGTTCTGAAGTTTCTAGATGCGAAGTGCAGGCTTTTGACATAGCAGTTCTTTAACAAAATGTGCTTGCTCTCAGCCTCACTGAAGTGCTAGAGGATGTCAGGGATGTTTACTGGGTGATCCTGCAACTCTGTCAGGTTCTGAGAACTCCCAGAGATACAGACATCTACATGTCCACCCCTTATATAAAACTGAGGCTGCATGAGACCGGCCACATTTTCTGACTTGTTTGATTGTTGTGGCTCTGTAGCCCAAGCTGGCCTCAAACACAGTATCCTCCTGCCTCCACCTCCCCAGACCTAAAATCACAAGTTGCCTGACTCCCCCTTACCATGCCTAGTACAGTGTAAATGATATGTAAATAGTTGTGGTAAAACCATGTTTATTTAGGAAACAATTACAATTTGAAAAGTCTGTACATGTACACACACAGTCACTGCTGTTTTCCATGTGCACTTGGTCAAATCACATGCAGGTGCCTGATCATGGGGTGGGACAGACAGTGTAAAGTGCTTGCCCCTGTATTTGACACATATTCTACCCTTTAACAAGCAGTGTGTACTTTGATCTTTGCTGTGTGCCTGGATTTTTCTATTTGATAGTCATTTGTGTTGTACATAGCCTTGTATTCTATCTTGATCTGCTCGGTTGTTAGCAATCCCTAAAACTGTAGTTATCAATCTAGTCAAAGATACAGTTTAAAGGGACATAAAATATGCCGAAGATGAAAATTGTATAATACATTTTGGATGGAGCAGTTTGTCAATATAGTATATACCTGCAGCCATAAAAATGCTGTAGTCCATAATTCCCCTTTCTGGAGATGTTCTCTTAAAGAAGAGTCAGAGATTCAGACCAGATTATAGTCATCAACTTGGACAGTAGTGAGGAGGAGACCCTGGACATAACAGCCTAGGATGATTAGGAAAAACGTTATATTTTAACATGATTTATATTCTGTAGTTGCTCAGAAATACGTGATCTCAGAGTGTATCATTAACTGAAAAGTAGGAGTGCGCTGATCATATGGTAGATGCTAAGAAATGCATCCAGAAGCAAGGCCTGTCGAGTGCCAGCAGCCTCTGGATGGGTGGCTTGGACTTCCAAGGTTTTGGTCCACTTAGTGTTTGAGGATTATGCATAATTAATAAGTGCTTGGCATACCTACTACAAAAAGTAGTAGAGAGAACTTCGGGTTCTAAGTAGCTGTGATTTAGCAGTAATGGCTTTATTAGAAAAAAACATGTTGGAAGCTGTTTGTCTCCAAAGTTAGGGGAATTTAGTTGATTTTAAGCAAGACATGGTGAAATGTGGGTGCTGAGTGGTTGATGTACAGATTCTGGTATTCTTGGACACATTGGTTTTCATGCCGTGGGTGAATCAGGGAGAGTTGGTGTCTAATACGCAGGCTTCTGAGGGAAGCAGGGGTGATAAGTTAGATCAGACTTACAGAGAAGATGGTCATCGAAGGGATTGGGTCACCCATTTTATTTTCCAAAACATTTGGGATGTCCAGAGAGAAACAAATTAAGCATCTCCTGGGTACAGTTCACAGAAGAACACATTTGTTGTGAGTGTTTGTACATAGCTCATCCTGTAACCCTGACACTCAGGAGGATGGGTGTGGTTCAGGAAGAACAAGCATGTTGTAACTGTTAGTGTGGAAGCTGGCTGTGGTAGCTCATACCTGCAAGCCTGGAGCTCAGGAGCATTGCAGATTTGATGCCAACCTGAGCTACAGAGTGAGATGCTGCCTCAGGGAGACAACACCCACCAGAGCAGGTGCTCAAAATGATGTTAAAGCACCAAGAGTCATAACAATTACTTTTTTTTTTTCTGAATAGGACCCAATTTATGGAAAAGGAAAGCTTGGAGAAATCCAGGGCCTTATTCTGGGGATGCTGGACACCTTTAACTATGAGCAAGTAAGTAAGCTGCTTGCACCCAAGTTTGTCTTAAGGTGGAAAAGAAATCATGTTCTTCTTTTCTATTCTTTCCTCTCTTTCTGTTTGAATATTTTTGAATTTGAAAATTACTACTTACTAAAATAAGGTACATTTAGATACATATGTACCTTTTCTACTTTTAAGCTTCTTGCTAACTCGTACACAGAGAGAGTATTCAGGTGCATCTTACTTTTTGATTCATTGGCAGTCAGACCAGTATTTTAATTTCAAAATGGAAATAGGATAAACTTTTTGGAAAATGATTAATTCAAAAACATCTGTAATCCATAAAAGGGGTCAGTCAGTACTATTATAGAAAAAAAGCAAAGAAAAATGAAGTGTTCTGAAACATTATTGCTGCTACCTAGAAATTGTAATTCTTCTCTTAACTCAGAATTACTTAAAGATTAAAGATTCAGTTAGAGCCAGCTTGGCTTTGATGCTCACTCTTTTCCTTAGGAAAAGTACAGAGTGCCGCCACCGCGGTGTGTTGGTACAGGGTCTGCTTTTTGTTAAGAATTTAGGAGTGAGAGGAAAAATTGAGAGGCAGAGTTTTTCTTAAATATTTTCCTGAAGAATTCAAGTTTTGCTCCAAACAGGTGACTCAATGCCCCCACAGACACAGACCCTGGGAGGTGGGAGGGAGGCTGAGCACAGCTGGGGAGGTCCTGCCAGCTGCAGAGGAGAGAGGAGTGAGACCCGGAAGAAATTAGCATATCTTGACAATTAAGTCAAAGTTTTGCATTTCAGGTGAAGCTGAAGAATTAAACTGTGTAGCAAAGCAGTGGGCTCTCCCCAGGTCTGTCTTTCCCTGACTACATGGCTCAGCGATGGATGGATGTGAACACTGAAAATTGATATGGCATGAAAGCACTTTACAAGCAGAGGCAGCCCTAAAGTGACCTGACGTGCTAGCTGCCGAATGTCTCAATGACAGATGGCAGGGTCTGGAGCAGCTTCAAATGACTTTTAAGTGCTGATCAGAAAATGAGATCTCTGCCCAAGGGAGAGGAGCACTGAATAATGACCATTATTAGCTTTCCAGTGAGCGGGTATTTGAAGCACTGTCATGCAGCATTCTCAGTAAGAGGCCAGGGAGCAGGGCTGTTCTTACCCCAGCTGTCAGCCATCAAGAGAGGAGTTATAAATGCACTCAATAGGTTTAGCCTTACCGAGTCGTCTAAGCCATCCCGACTGAGTTAGGCCACAAAAGGGCAGAGTACACATTGCTTAGGAGATAGTGGCAGGCTTGAACATCTTAGTGTCTGCATTCATCGTCCCTGCACAGGAAGGGTTCCTGTGGGGCTGTGGGTTTGGATGTTTGGTTGTCTCATCTTCTATAGAGTGTTCCAATTCCAGTTGTGTTGCTCTTCATCAACCCGTCTTTCATTTTCACCCTTTCTTTTGTTTTGACCTATCATAGACCTTGCTAGAAACAACTGCCAGCCTCCTGAACCAGGATCTCCATTGGTCACTGTGTAACCTGAGAGCATCAGTATCCAGAGGACTCAATCCCAAACAGGATTACTGTTCTATATGCTTACAGCAGTACAAAAGACGCCAAGAAATGGCTGATGAAATTATTGTCTTTAGGTAAGGGAGGGAGGGAATGTTAACTCTCATGGCCATAGTAGCCAAGCGGGAGTACATGTAACCATGCAGCCTGTCAGCAATTCAAGCAGTGGGCACAGTTGGCAGAGTCCCTTCTCCACTGCCTTTACAGTCTGCTTGGGAGAGAGGAGGGGATTAAGAGTCTCAGTCTGTAAGTAAGTATGTAAAGTCCTGTAAGTCAGAGTCAGGATGAAACGTGCACACAGAGCAAGCAGTAGCATGGGTGAACGCAGTATTGCCAGGGAACAGTATGTTAAGAAAGCACAGTAAGGGAATGCGTCTCTCTCTCAGGGACGACCTATGATCAGGACAAGACCGAGTCACATAGACTCTGAAAGCTGTGACCATCTTAGTGCATTGGATGTGGAGGTGGAAACCAGGCCTTTGACTTGGAAACCTGGGTGAACATGGCACCCTTGTCTGAGGAGAGACCAGTGTAAGAAACTGTGACAACAGGAACCTTGTCCTGCAGCTCTGAGGCTTGAGGTGGCTTCTGGATTGTTCGCAGGTTTATCTAACACACATACTCTCATCAGAAATTGAGAACCATGTTGAGGGGAAATAAGACATTTATGAATCAGCAACACATTGATCGTCTTTAAATCCCAATACCAAGAGAGGGGACATACACAGGTGACACAAGAGGAGAGCTTAGTACCAGGATCAAAGACAGTTTATCCAAAATAATGTGAGGAGAGACAACACAATATGGCCCAGAGTCAAACTTGCTGAGTTCAGATATCTTAGTTTCCTTATGTGTAGATCGAGATAGTAACAGTACCTACAGCCTAGGGCTTTGTAACCAGCCAATGGGTGCCTCGTATAAGTAAGCACTTCGGAAATACCAGCTGTGCAGGAAGACTGGCTGCTCTGAAGGTGGCCGAGGAAAGTGTTCTCAGCATACAAAGAACCCATTCATGTTAAAGATGTTCTCTAGAACCTACTTGTCTTGGTTTTGTTTAATTGTTTGTTTTTTCAGCTTAACACAAATTAAAGTTTGTGAAAAGAGGGAACCTAATTGAAAAATATAAAATGCCGTCATAAGATTGGCCTGTAGTCAAACCTATGAGGGCCCAGACCATTGTGGTTGGTACCGTCCTTGAGCAGGTGGTCCTGAGTCGACAATATATATATATATAGGCTTGGAGCTGGAGAGATGGTTCAGTGGTTAAGAGCACAGACTTCTCTTGCAGCAGACCTGGATTCAGTTTTCTGCACCACACGACAGCTCACAACCATCTGTAACTACATTTCCAGTGGATGTGGTATCCTTTTCTGGCCTCCATGGGTCCCAGGCATGCAGGCAGTACCCACACACATAAAATGTAAATAAATAAATAAATAAATGAATGCCGGTCCCTGCCCTGTTTTATCTGAGTGAAGAATGCGACCTGAGTTATAAACAGAAAATTTTTTTTCTTTAGTTACTTTTCTATTGCTGTGATAAGACACCACAACTACAAGGCAATTTATAGAAGAAAGAATTTACTGGGGAATTACAGTTCCACCAACTAGGGACCAAAGTATTCAGATATGTGAGCCCATGGGGCTATTTTCATTCAAATCATCACAGTCGTGGTGTTTAATCACAGCAATAGAAACCCTAACAAAGACACTACTGTGCACCAGAGCTATTCATCAGGATACAGAACAGCATGAACAGAGTGAAATGTGAACCAGTGATAGCTTCTATGGAAAAAAGAATAAAGCATGCAGAGAGATGTGCAGAAGTTTAGGGGGTTGGGTGTTTTATATAGCATTATTAGGAATGCCTCACTGTTTAACAATCAACTTTGAAACTTAATTAAAATGTAATTGGTTATTACATTAATAAAAATAAAACAGTATAGAGGAAAGGATGTTGGTAGCAGCTAATTTTTAGAGAGCAGATAGGAATTGTCTCCCCATTTAAATGACGTTTGAGAAATTTTAGGATGCAAGGAAGTGGCTGTCTCATTTGGGGGTGGGATATGGAGGCTGTCAGGCAGTGCCCTTCCTGGTATACTTCAAGGACAGTGAATGGGCGGCTCAGCAGGTCTGGACTGAGTGAGGGGACAATGACAAGAGGGATGGTGGAGGAAGAACAAAGGCTAATCAGGCAGGAACTGGTTCCTGTACCAAGTTGGACTTTTCTGAGAAGACGCTGGGTAGTTTTGCGAGTGGGAGGGCCATGTTAATCTCAGTCATTGCTGTGTTGAGAGTGCACTATGGAGGGTCAAGGAAAGATGAAAAATGCCAGTAAGGCTACTTCAGAGCCCATGTGAGAGACAGCCTAGCACAATCAGCAGCAAAGAACTAAGAAGCGAAAATTCTGGGGATCATGTAGAGGCAGAATCATAGGATTTGCTTATAGAAGTGTTTACCATTCATGAAGCAAAAAGCAGTCAGGGATGGCTCCAGAGTCTCGCCTGAGAAACTGGAGGAATATAGTCACTATTACTGAGATGTAGAAGGTCAGATGAAAGTGTGCAGTGGAAGTGGAGGTAGTGAAGTTAGGACTTGCGTTTGGATGTGTTACATTAAGACTCCTGTTGGGTATCAAGGGTAGAGTTGCCAAGGAGACAGATAGATAGGACTGAAGGGAGAGGCCTGGGCTGGTGGTATACATCTGCAAGTCAGGAGCCTGCAGCGTCTTAAAGGTTTGGAACTAGAAATAATCACTGAAGGAGCAGGGCTAGGTAGAGGAAAGACAAGCCTGTACGGGAAGAAACAGCACTGAGAAGTGGAAGGACAACAGGAGAGAAAAGGACTGCCTTCTAATCCAGTGTTTCTAATTAAAGAGGGGGACCAGAACCAACCACCAGGGGTGCCCTCTTAGGAACAGTGTTGGGCTTTAGAGTGTGGTACCTTTATCATTGTTTGAACCCGTAGTCTGCCTTGAATGTGGTGAGGGCTCTCATGTTATTACCAAGCTGCTTACATAATTCTTTTTCCCAATTGCTTTTTAAAACAATGACCCCCAAAAAGAATGATCAGAACGCTACAGTTAGAGTAAACATAGGCTCTGCCCAGCTTCTGCAGTGTGGAGGCATGCCACTCACAACTTAAGAATTCAAGTCAGGCAAGACTGGATTCCTAAAGGGGGAGGATATCATTAAATACATGTCCCTCTTGATACTTGTCCCTGAGTAGCCAGCCACTAGTTATTTGAGATTTTATCTTTACCACATACAAGTGTATTCTATAGTTCATATGTGTGAATTTTATGCTAAGTATAATTTGTTTGTCTTCATTTTATAGCTGTGGCCATTTGTATCATTCATTCTGTCTCCAAAGTAAGGAATGTACTCTAGAAGTTGAGGGTCAGACAAGATGGACGTGTTACAAATGCAGCTCAAGTAATAAAGCGGGCAAACTCAGTGAAAATCCTTCAGAAAACAAGAAGGGACGGATAGCCTCGTCACAGGTAAGACTTGCTTCAGTGCTGGCATGTGCTTTTCTTGCCAGTCTGTTAGGCCTGGCCTGTTCTGTCAGGTCCCATAAACCTCCAGTTTACCTGACGGATACTGAATGCTCAGCTCTCCTGCTCAGCCGTGTTTAGTGTTGAAGAGCCTGTTCTCTCTGCGCACCACTGACAAACTGATGAAACCTGTTCAGCCAGGGAGAAGCTTGGAGCCCAGGTCAGCAGCAGAGAAGATACATAGGCAAATTCTCAGGGACGGCGGGACAGCAAGGACAGATGAGCAGTACTGATTATCACCCACATGGCAAGAGAGGGGAATCACCACTCTCTTGGAGCTGGTGATGGGCCAGTCGCTGCTCATACGCTCCTCGTATGTCTTTTTCCCTTAAAGCACTTGGTGCAGAGTGTTTGCTTCAGAAGCTCTTCTTTCCTCGTGGAGACGAGGGACTGTATCAATTATATTTATTTTGCAGCATTTTTTAAAGAGGCAGCAGAGCAGAGTGCTCTGTGCTGCTGTTCTGTAGTTCTGAGGAGAACACAATGTGACAACAGAGGGAGAAGTTTGTAGGACTGTGGCTTGACCGCTGAACTGTGACACAGTCGCTGCTTCTTGCTCTTATCTCAGTATCACACAGCCCCCAGCCGACCTCCATCTCTAGCAGAGGAAACTCAGGCCTGTTACATTACCTTGTTTTATGTTTTCTCTGGAGGACTGAAGCAAAGCTGGGTACAATTTCACCATTGGCATCTCTTCCAGACAACAGTTTAACATATCTATACTCCAGTTATAGGAATTCCTTTTTTTGTCATTAATATTCATATTTTCCCAATTTTTTCATTTATTTATTCGCTTTACATCCTGATTGCAGCCTTTCCCCAACCCTCCTGCCCTCCCAGTCCCACCCTTACTAATCCTTTTACCCATTACCCTATCCCCTTCTCTGAGGAGAAGGAGAAGCCCCCCTTGGGCATCAGCCCACCTTGGGGCATCCAGTCCCAGCAGGACTAAGTGCATCCACTCCCACTGAGGCCCAACCAAGCAGTCCACTCAGGGGAAGTAGATCCATTGGCAGGCAACAGAGTCAGAGCAGCCCCTGCTCCAATTGAGGGGACTCACATGAAGACCAAGCTGCACATCTGCTAAAAATATGTAGAGGGGCTAGGTCCTTGTGGTATAGTGGGAAATCTTTTGGGTATTTGCCCAAGAGTGGTATGGCTGGGTCTTGGGATATAACTATTCCTAACTTTCTGAGAAACTGCCAACTTGATTTCCAAAGTGGTTGTGTGGTTTGCACTCCCACCAGCAGTGGAGGAGTGTGCTTCTTGCTCCACATCCTCCCAGCATGAGCTGTCTCTTTAGTTCTTGATCTTAGCCTTTCTGACAGGTGTAAGACAGAATCTCAGAGTCATTTTGGTTTGCATTTCCCTAATAACTAAGGACATTGAACATTTCTTTAAGTGCTTCTTGGCCATTCTAGATTCCTCTGTTGAGAATTCTCTGTAGCTCTGTACCACATTTTTAATTGGGTTATTTGGTTTGTTGGAGTCTAATTTCTTGCATTCTTTATATATTTTGAATATTAGTCCTTTGTCAGATGTAGGGCTGGTAAAGATCTTTTCCCATTCTGTAGGCTGACGTTTTCTCCTGTCAATGGTGTCCTTTGCCTTGAAAAAGCTTTTCAGTTTCATGAGGTCCCATTTATTAATTGTTGATCTTAGTGCCTGGGTTATTGATGTTCTGTTCAGGAATTTGTTTCCTGTGCAATATGCTCAAGGCAGTTATCTATTTTCTCTTTTATTAGATTTAATGTGTCCAATTTTATGTTGAGGTCTTTGATCCACTTGGGTTTGAGTTTTGTGCAGGGTGACAAATATGGATCTATTAGTATTTTTCTACACACAGTCATCCAGTTAGACAAACACCATTTATTCAAGATGCTTTAATTTTTCCGTTGTACAGTTTTGTAAAAAATCAAGTGTCCATGAGTGTGTGGGTTTATGTCTTCAATTCTATTCCATTAAGTGACCTGTCTGTTTCTATACCAATATTATGCAGTTGTTATTACTATTGCTTTATAGTACAGCTTGAAATCAGGGATGGTGATTCTCCCAGATTGTTTTAACTGCCCCCGGTTTTTGTTTTTCCAAATGAAGTTGAGGATTGCTCTCTCAAGGTCTATAAAAATGTGTTGGAATTTTGATGGGCATTGTATTGAATCTGTAGATTGCCTTTCGTAGAATGGCCATTCTTACTATTAATCCTATTGACCATGAGCATGGGAGATCTTTCCATTTTCTGATATCTTTCTCAGTTTCTTTCTTCAGAGACTTCAAGTTTTTGTCATGCAGGTCTTTCACTTACTTGGCTAAAATTATATCAAGATATTTTATATTATTTATGGCTATTGTAAAGGTTGCTGTTTCCCTAATCACTTTCTCATTTATTGTTTGTATAAAGGAGGGCTACTGACTTTTTATAGTTGATTTTGTGTCTAGCCACTTTGCTGAAGGTGTTTATCAGCTGTAGAAGTAAGATTGGGGGGGGGGACACTTATGTATACTATCATATCATCTGTGGATAGCGAAAACTTGGCTTTTTCCTTTTCAATTTGTATCCCCTTGATTGCCTTAAGTTGTCTTATTGCTCTAACTATATCAAATACCATGTTGAATAGATAGGAAGAAGGTGGACACTCTTGTCTCCTCCCTGATTCTGGTGGAATTGCTTTAAGTTTCTCTTCATTTAATTTGATATTAGCTATAGGTTTGCTGTATATTGATTGCCTTTATTGTGTTTGGGTATGTGCCTTGTGTTCTTGAGCTCTCTAAGACTTTTTACCTGAAGGAGTGTTATCTTTTGTCAAAGGCCTTTTCAGCATCTAATGAGATGCTCAGGTGGCTTTTTTCTTTTAGTTTGTGTATATAGTGAATTATGTTGATAGGTTTTTTTTTTTTTGGTTTTTCGAGACAAGGTTTCTCTGTTGATAGGTTTTGTATGTTGAACCATCCCTGCATCCCTGGGATGAAGCCTATTTGATCATGGTGGATGATATTTTTGATATATTCTTGGATTTGGTTTGAGAGTATTTTATTGTTTTTGAAATGTCTGTTGTTATCTCTCCCTTTTCGTTTGTGATTTTCTAAGGATTTTCTTAATTAAGATACTGCCTCAGTGCCTTTTAGTTTTGCTAAGGGTTTGTCTATGTTGTTGATTTTCTCAAAAAAAAAATAGCCCTTAATTTCATAGATTTTTTGTATTGCTCTTTATGTTTTTCCTTTACTGATTTTAGCCCTAAGTTTGACTATTTCCTGCCTTCTACTCCTCGTGGGTGTGCTCACTTCTTTTGTTATGCAGCTTTCAGGTGTTCTTTTTTAAATTGCTTGTATGAGAACTCTCCAGTTTCTTTATGAAGGTACTTAGTGATATGAACTTTTCTGTTAGCACTGATTTCAGTGTGTCCCATAAGTTTGGATATGTTGTGCCTTTATTTTCACTGGATTCCAGAAGGTCTTTAATTTCTTTGATTCTTCCCTGACCCAGTGATCACTGAGTAGAGTTGTTCAGTTTCCGTGAGTTTGTAGGCTTTCTGGTGTTTCTGATGTTGTTGAAATCCAGCTTTAATCTTTGGCCGTCTGATAAGATCTAAGGGATTATCTCAATTTTCTTGTTTCTGTTGAGGCTTGCTTTGCATCTGCTTGTGCTAGATATGAAGGAAATATTACGTAGCAAAGGATAAACATAATTGTGTCTTGTGGGATGTATAGCCATGCAGTTTGAATAATCATTCTCAATCCTCAAGTATGTGATACCATCCTAACTCCAGTTCTGTCAGTTACCAACCACATCAGCTGATTGCCCAGTAAGCGCTTGCTCTAACTACCCAGAGTCTGAGGGTCAGGCCCATAAGACTGCCCTCAAGTCATGTGATAGTCCCACCACTCTCCTATGACCAGGTTGAAGAGAGATGAGCATGGCAGGTCCCATGCCCTCTCTCTGGGCCCACCACTGCCCCAGCACCTTCAACAACTCCACCCAGCCAAAAGTTCTGAAATCTTATCAGTTAGACGTTTCATTATGAAGTCAGGATTCATTAAATCATTAGATATTCTGTGACTAAGCTCAGTTTCTGGGCCCCTCCCCTCTCCAAGGTTGAGGGGATAGAGCTGAAAATTTGAAACCTTGACCCCTGGCTTAATCTTCCAGGCAACCAGCCCGCATCCAGAACTATACAGGGATTCCTAACCCCAGCATCCAGTCATCTCATTAGCATTCAAAAATTGCTCCTCTTCCAGAGGAGCAAGCGTCCAAGGTGGGATTGGCTTTTTGTTTACTGTTTAGATTTATTTATTTTTACTTTATGTGTATGAGTATGTCTGT
>NW_021604801.1:578374-598102 GCF_004785775.1 Grammomys surdaster
TGCTGCTATTTCCCTAGGGGTTATGGGACTATTTAGATGGTTTATCTGCTCCTGGTTTAACTTTGGGACCTGGTATCTGTCTAGGAAATTGTCCATTTCTTCCAGGTTTTCCAGTTTTGTTTATAGGCCTTTGTAGTAGGATCTGATGATTTTTTTTAATTTCTTCAGTTTCTGTTGTTATGTCTCCCTTTTCAGTTCTGATTTTATTAATTTGGATACTGTCTCTGTGCCCTCTGGTTAATCTGGCTAAGGGTTTATCTATCTTGTTGATTTTCTCAAAGAACCAACTCCTGGTTTTATTGATATTTTGTATTGTTCTTTCTGTTTCTATTTGGTTGATTTCAGCCCTGAGTTTGATTATTTCCTGCCTTCTACTCCTCCTTGGGTGTATTTGCTTCTTTTTGTTCTAGAGCTTTTAGCAGTGCAGTCAAGTTGTAAGTGTGTGCTCTTTCCAGTTTCTTTTTGTAGGCACTTAGAGCTATGAGTTTTCCTCTTAGCACTGCCTTCATGGAGTCCCACAAGTTTTGGTATGATGTGTCCTCATTTTCATTGAATTCTAAAAAGTATTTAATTTCTTTCTTTATTTCTTCCTTGAGCAAGTCATCATTGAGTAGAGAGTTGTTCAGTTTCCATGTGCACATGGGTTTTCCATTGGTTTTGTCATTATTAAAGACCAGTCTTATTCCGTGGTGATCTGATAAGATGCAAGGGATTATTTCAATCTTTTTGTATCTGTAGAGGCTTGTTTTGTGACCAATTATTTTGGAGAAGGTACCATGAGGTGCTGAGAAAAAGGTATATTCTTTTGTTTTAGGATGAAATGTTCTATAGATGTCTGTTAAGTCCATTTGGTTCATAACTTCTGTTAATGGCAAAGTGTCTCGGTTTAGTTTCTGTTTCCATGATCTGTCCATTGCTGAGAGTGGGGTGTTGAAATCCCCCAGTATTGTGTGAGGTGTAATGTGTGTTTTGAGCTTTAGTAAAGTTTCTTTTATGTATGTAGGTGCCCTTGCATTTGGAGCATAGATGTTCAGAATTGAGAGTTCACCTTGGTAGAATTTTCCTTTGATGAGTATGAAGAGTCCTTCCTTATCTTTTTTGATTAATTTTGGATGAAAGTCGATTTTATTTGATATTAGAATGGCTACTCCAGCTTGTTTCTTGGGACCATTGGCTTGGAAAATTGTTTTCCACCCTTTTATTCTGAGGTAGTGTCTGTCTTTGTCACTGAGGTGCGTTTCTTGTATGCAGCAAAATTCTGGTCTTGTTTGTGTATCCAGTCTGCTAGTCTGCATCTTTTTATTGGGGAATTGAGACCATTGATGTTAAGAGATATTAAGGAAAAATGATTGGGGCTTCCTGTTATTTTTGTTATTAGAGGTAAAGTTATGTTTGTATAGTTATCTTCTTTTGGGGTTGTTGGAAGATTACTTCCTTGCTTTTTCTAGGTTGTAGTTTCCCTCCTTGTGTTGGTGTTTTCCATCAATTATCCTTTGAAGTGCTGGGTTTGTGGGAAGATATTGTGAAAATTTGGTTTTGTCATGGAATATCTTGGTTTCACCATCTATAGTGATTGAGAGTTTTGCTGGGTATAGTAATCTGGGCTGGCAATTGTGTTCTCTTAGGGTCTGTATGATGTCCGTCCAGGCTCTTCTGGCTTTTATAGTCTCTGGTGAGAAGTCTGGTGTAATTCTTATAGGTCTGCCTTTGTATGTTACTTGACCTTTTTCCCTTACTGCTTTTAGTATTTTTTCTTTGTTTTGTGCATCTGGTGTTTTGATTATTATGTGATGGGAGGTATTTCTTTTCTATTCTATTTGGTGTTCTGTAGGCTTCTTGTATGTTTATGGGCATCTTGTTCTTTAGGTTAGGGAAGTTCTCCTCAATAATTTTGTTGAAGATATTTACTGTCCCTTTAAGTTGGGAATCTTCATTCTCATCTATACCTATTATCCTTAGGTTTGGTCTTCTCATTGTGTCCTGGATTTCCTGGATGTTTTGAGTTAGGAGTTTTTTGCATTTTGCATTTTCTTTGACAACTGTGTCAATATTTTCCACCGTATCTTCTGCATTTGAGATTCTCTCTTCTATCTCTTGTATTCGGTTGGTGATGCTTGTGTCTATGACTCCTGATTTCTTTCTTAAGTTTTCTATTTCCATGGTTGTCTCCCTTTGAGCTTTCTTTATTGTTTCTATTTCCATTTTCAGATCCTGAATGTTTTTGTTTAATTCCTTCTTTGTGTTTTCTTGCAATTCCTTAAGGGATTTCTGTGATTCCTCTTTAAGGGCTTCTATCTGTTTACTTGTACTCTCCTGTATTTCTTTAAGGGAGTTACTTAATTCCTTCTTATAATCCTCTATCATCATCATGAGAAGTGATTTTAATTCTGAATCCTGCTTTTCAGGTGTGATGGGGTGTCCAGGGCTTGCTATATTGGGAGAACTGGGTACTGATGATGCCAAGAAACTTTGGTTTCTGTTGCTTATGTTCTTGCGCTTGCCTTTCGCCATCTGGTTAACTCTAGTGTTGCCTGCCCTCACAGTGTAAGACTGGAGTCTGTATTTCCAGTTATCTTGCTTGTTGCAGAGCTCCTCAGAGTCCAGATGTCTCTGTAGTCTTATGATCCTAATCTTGGTGTCTGCTGCTCTGAGTGCAGTGGCTCCTCTAGGATGACTCAGGAGTCAGTATCTCCACAGGACAGGAGTAGATCCACTCAGTGTCAGCTGCTCTGAGTGCAATGGCTCCTCTAGGATGCCTCAGGAGTCAGTATCTCCACAGGACAGGAGCAGACCAACTCTGTGTCTGCCCCAGCCCACAGGACCAGGCAGGGGAGGAAGGGCAGTGGAATTCCGGAGGGGCGGTGTTTGGGTAGCTGCTGTGTCCTGAATGGCCCTGGCTCCCAGATGTGTCTCTGGGGCTTAGGGAGTGAGATGGAGTTCTTACCGGCTGCTCTGAGTGCAGTGGCTCCTCTAGGATGACTCAGGAGTTTGTATCTCCACAGGACAGGAGCAGACCAACTCTGTGTCTGCCCCAGCCCACCGGACCAGGCAGGGGAGGAAGGGAAGTGTACAGAAGGTTTTTAGCCACCCTGTGGGTACTGGGAATTGAACATGAGTCCTCTGGAAGAACAGTTAGTGCTCTTAACTGCTTAACCGCAGCTCTAAGACTTTTAAGAGCTCTTTGCCAGAAACCAGGGACAAAGGCCAATTATTCTTACTGTTTGAAAAGCACTTACAGATGAACCATGCTGGAAGAACAGAAAGTGAGTGTACCTGAATCAGACATAAAGAATCATGGAAGATCATGTCAGCTGCTCCTGCAGGGGAAAATGGGGAGGGGAATAAGATAGACAAGTTTAGATACAAAGGTAGGATAGAGGAGGAATGAGGAGGACATCATGGAGAACAAACCTCTGCTCTCAACAGAAGAGCGTATTAGATATAGAGGGCATAGTTAGGCATAGAGGTGAAAGAGTTCTCACACAGGTGTCACCTCCTCACAGGCATCACCTCCCTCACAGGCGTCACCTCCCTCACAGGTGTCACCTCCCTCACAGGCGTCACCTCTCTCACAGGCGTCACCTCCTTCACAGGTGCCACCTCTCTCACAGGTGTCACCTCCCTCACAAGTGTCACCTCTTTCAGGTATGTTACCAGCCTCAGGAATATCACTTCCCTCAATAAGTGTTACCTCCTCACAGGTGTCACCTCCTTCAGGAGTATCACCACCCTCAGGAGTGTTACCTCCTCACAGGTGTCACCTCCCTCACAAGTGCCACCTCCTCCATGGGTGTCACCTCTCTCAGGAGTGTCACTGCCTTCATAGGTGTTACCTCCTTTGTAAATGTTACCTCCATCTCTCCTGGAACCCAGTCACTATTTGCCACCCTGAAGCCCAGAAGTTCCTGCTGCTCTTTGACTGACTTTACATATAAGATGTGAACAGGAGTGGGACTCACTCTTCTGAATGTTACTAGTCATTGAGTGGTCTTCACACCTTAGTAAAAAGTTAGTTAGCACATACTCTATGCTTTCATTTTGTTCCAATAACGTATGTATCATCAGCTTTCTAGTTCTGTCATTTTATAGGAAATGTGGCTTTGCTCTGATTTCTAACATTTGACCATTCTATTTCTGCTAGGATTCATTACAATTTTCTTGAAACAGATGAGGTAGCCTATGGTAGGAAAACACATCTGTAAGGGAAAGAGACCCTGTATAGAAACATAATGCTAGCTAGTTACAATCTGACCAAAAGAATTGCACAGAAAAGAGCAGTAAAGCCTTATTACTAGCAGTCCATATGGTGTAAACTCAGCGTCCCATCGCCCTTGGCAGAGAGCTGCTGAGGCAGATGTGGCTCTTGAGCTTAGAGCGGATGGTGTGCTGGCTTTGCTGCATGGATGGTAAACAAGAGTTAGTCCAAGGCATCACACAGTACGTGCTGTGAATAAGGAATTGCATCAGCATCCCAGTTTTCAAAATGTATGTAAGTAAAAGGAGCAAAGTGAACATCTTAAAATACTGCTTACCACTGGGAATGTGTACAAAGGGCAATGGAAAAAGCTAAGTAATAACTGTCAGTTCCATTGGGAAACATGATAATATTTAATTCTCCAGCTTCTGACTCCAACACATGTTACTCCCAAGCCTGTGGTCCTGGCAGGTCAGGTGCTTTCTCCAGCCATTCTCAGCTAACTTCATGTGTTAAAATCACTGGTCAACCAATATATACAGCCAGTGACACTTACATACCAGTTACCTATCACCAAATCAACGGGAACGTGACTGGAGTAATTCTGCAGAACACCTGCTTTCTCTTTTGATCCTGAATAAGCAAGAGAAAGGATCCAAATGAGTTTCTTGCCTTAGTCCCAGCAGGTTTACAGCCTCAGGGCGGATGTCGGCCAGCAGGTCTGTCTGATTCAATCTTGTTTCTCTACACACAGAGGTAAGCTGTTCAGAAGACACTATCATTGCAGTTGAAGTGCTCAGCATCCTACTCTACTACATAAATGCATTTATTCATCTATATTCATATCAAATAATTTCAGTTTAATCTAATTTATTCATTTATTAAGTTTAAAGTAACAGAAGTACGTGTTCAATGGGAAAAAAACAATTTAATAGATTTCAAACATTATTAACAAGATTCAGAGTTCTATTTTGTTTTTCTTTATCCTTTGTCTCCATGTTGTTATTTGCCTTTCTGTCCTGGTTTTCTTACGTGTTTGTGGCATGTGTGTTCCACTCCTGTATGTTAGGGTGGGTGCCTGCCTGTCAGGTGGGTGTCATGGTGCTCACAAGACAGAGAACAACCTAGGCATTGACTGTGTGCCTTCTGCTTTGCTTGAGACACTGTCTCTTGTGCTTTATCTTCTGTGTGCGCAGGGCATCAGGCTCATGAATTTACAGGGATTCTCCTGTCTCTGCTGTCTATCTCCTCGTGGGGTTGCTAGGATTACAGACATTCATGATACATGTCCAGAGTTTATGTGGACTCAGGGGATAGATTCAGCTTGCCATGCTTGGTTGCCGTTTACCCACAGATCTGTCTCTGTAGCCAAGGTCTGACTTCCTTCAGAACAGATACCAGAAACATTAAAGTTTTTATTTATTTTAAAACTTAAAAAAATAGGACAATTAGACATTCATATTTAGACATTCATTACGAGTTTTATAATATATTTTCCAAAATCAGCCCTTGCTGTAGAGAGCCCAGCATCTAAGTACCAAAAACTTCCTGTTCACTAACACAGAGATGATGTGTGTCTCACAGGGGAGAACACACAAGATTCCTGCTCACTAACAGGAAGATGACTGCATGTCTTGAGGGAGAACACCTAGGCTTCCCCTTGGTATTGGGCTTAGCCTCATGTCTCTGCTCTCAGAGCTGCGAGCACATCTTATCTTGGAGGATGCATTCACAAACAGTGGCAGTGGGCAGAGTTTATAGTCTCCAAGTAATTATTCAATAGTGACGTTTGTGATCCTCGCACATCACACACTGGTCATTTATTTTGAATTCCCACAACATTGTAGAAGCATAAACCAAGTTGCTGCATAATAAAATCAGAAGCTTGTTTTGTTTTGTTTGTTTGTTTGTTTGTTTTGTTTTGTTTTTTTGGAGACAGGGTTTCTTGGTGTAGCCCTGGCCGTCCTGGAACTCACTCTGTAGACCAGGCTGGCCTTGAACTCAGAAATCCGCCTGCCTCTGCCTCCCAAGGGCTGGGATTAAAGGCATGTGCCACCACCACCCGGCTCTTTTTTTTTTTTTTTTTTAACGATTTATTTATTATGTATAGTGTTCTTCTGCCTGTATATAGGCCAGAAGAGGGCACCAGATCCCATTACAGATGGTTATGAGCCACCATGTGGTTGTTAGGAATTGAACGCAGGACCTCTGGAAGAGCAGCCAGTGCTCTTAACCTCTGAGCCATTTCTCCAGCCCCTGGTTTGTTTGTTTTTTGTTTTTGTTTTTTTTGTTGTTTGTTTGTTTTTGTTTTTTTGAGACAGGGTTTCTCTGTGTAGTCTTGGCTGTCCTAGAACTCAGTCTGTAGACATGGCTGGCCTCGAACTCAGAAATCCTCCTGCCTCTGCCTCCCAAGGGCTGGGATTAAAGGTGTGTGCCACCACTGCCCCGCCAAAAGCTTGTTTTTATTTGTCCATTTTTAAGGATTATTAGTTCTCCACTGTAAAAAGGTTAGATTCAAGACACGTATTGATAGATAGACAGACAGATATAAATAGACTAAAAATGAGATCTTAGTGTTTAGTAATAGTAACATTTCTCAAGAGTAACCTCTAAGTGAAGCTTATAAATTAAATGAGGGTTAATATGACTCAGGAATGCATGGAGATGATTGGTGAATCTAATGGAAGTGAGACTTCATTAACAGAGCTGACATTTAACAATGCTCTTGTTATACCAAAGCATAAGTGACACTCCTGCAGCTCCAGCCAATATTTAACACGCTCCTACGTGAGGCCAATGTCTTTATTAGTACTATAATATACATTGGTTTGGGGTTTTGTTTGGTTTTTATTTTTGTTTGAGTCAAGGTCTCACCAAGCCCAGGCTGACCTCGAACCTGCTGTGCAACTCAGGACCGTGAACTTGGGCCCTTGAACTCAGGGAAGATGGATGGATGGATGGATGGATGGATGGATGGATGAATGGATGGATGGATGAAGCTGTTGGCAGTGCCACATACTGTAGGCCCAGCTGATTGGAAAGCTGAGGCAGGAAGGTACCTGGAGTCTGACACTAACCTGGTGAACACAATGAGCTGTGGGGGAGGTGGGCATAGCTGTAAGTGTGAAAACTGGGAAGGGGCGAGGACGAGCACGCCTGGGTTTGCTGGACTTAAAGATCCAAAACCAGGAGACACACTCCCCCAGAAATACTCTCGGAAGGGATTCGCTGCAATAACATGAGGTTTATTAGAAAATTGATAAATTGACAAATACCAGTGCACTGGGGTTCCCTTGCATGCAGGCAAAAAGAACCCCAAGTCCAAATTGGGGGCAGAATTTATACCATATTTACAGGGCTCATAAGGGCAGTTTTACCTCTTAATCAATAACCACAAAGGTTGACTTCAACAGCAGTTCCCAGGGCTCAGTCTCCATTCCTAGGTCCGGTTGCTAAGTAACTCAAATTTGTGACTTATTTTTTACAACTTAAGTGGCTTCTGTTTAAATCAGCAGAAATACTAAACTTGTGTCCATTTAGAAAAATATTGTGTGTGTGTTTGCATGTGTTACATGTATCTGCATGTGTATGGACTGATGTGTAGGATCTGGGTAAAAGCTCACAGTCCTGATTTAAGTCCCTTTAGCCAACTGTGTTTCAAGTTTCTTTGGGTTTTCTGTGGGAAACTTGGAGATTTCCATTTCTAGATAGAATATCTTTGGGGTTTCCTGGCAGGGAGGTGATGAGCAAAATATATTAAAGAATCATTCATAAGACATTAGACATTTGAACACAGAGAACCCTTAAAAAGCGACAAAGAGCATAAAAGGTAGGATTGCCCATAAACTACTTGAAGAAACTTGCTAAGTCATTAGTTAGAAAAATGGACCTGAGGCAGAGCATCAGATTCAGTCGAGAGAGCCCAGGAAAGCCGAGGTGGTATGGGACAGGAGTGGCTCCAAGGTAGGTGAGAAAACTACTTGAAGTTTAAGAGAAAATGAAAGAAACATCTGAAAGAATTAGATGGGACAGTGCCTCAGACTAATGTACAGCCAGGAATAAGGTCTGTTCCCAGCAGTGCATATGCAAAGCTTTGCCACCAACAGAGCATTAGGATTCCAAGAGATGCTCTCACTGTGAAGGAGTAGGAGAGAACTTTGACTAACTGCTGCTTTGATCCCACCAACAGAACTTAACAGAAAAGTGGAACTGAGCTACTTACAGCTGCTAGAACAAAGTGTGGTCTACTAAGAATTTAGAAGAGAGACGACACCTAACAAGGTAGAATTTTACTCTATGGCAAGCAAAGAGGAGCAGAATTCATAAACAGTTTTTGACATCATGATCCAGGTGATAGAATTAGTAGGGATGTTTAAAGTTATCGTAATTTATTACACGTACTCAAGAAACTACAGGAAAGATGAGAAAGTGTCAGAGCATCTGGAGATAAAAATGGCAGCATCTAAACTGTAGATGGGATCACCATTAGAATGGACCCTTACAGAAGAAATGGTCAGTGAACAGCGTGGCAAAAGAAAGGAGAAAGTCAGGCATGTGGGCTGCTAATATGAGAACATTAGCACAGGTTGTACGCCGCACAGTCCCAGTGTGAACTCGGCAGCATCCCTCACCACACGGTCATTGAGATTAGCTAACTTATTCATCCCTTGCTGTGGCTCAGGTTGGATTTTGCTGTAAGATGAGGTTTGACACCAGATCATGGTGTTTCGTTTTGTGCTATGTTCCTGGATAGCAATCCTTTTGGTTTCAGAGTTTGTGTGTTTTCAGGAAAAGGTTTATGGGCCCATTTTGTAGAAAACTTTACAGCCAGCTTTGCTATATGCTCTTGAGGCCTGGAGCTGCAGAAGTCTAGAAGGTAATGAAGCTTGAGTTCCAAGTGTCACATACTTGGATGCTTATGAGAATGTTTTTAATATTTAAAAAAATTGAAAGGAGACCAGGTGGTGGTGGTACACACCTTTAGTCCTAACATACAGGAGGGAGCCAGGCAGGTAGGTATATTTCTGAGTTTGAGGCCAGTGTGGTCTACAGAGTGAGTTCCAGGACAGCTAGGGCTACACAGAGAAACCCTGTCTTAGAAAAAAAGAAAAACTGAAAGGAGCTAAAATATCCCAGTAGTCCACAGTTGATTAAATTAGTTGTAGTAACTCTATACAATGAATAAACTTTGTAGCAATGAAAATATACCACACTGTAGAAAATATTAATGTAGCAAACTATTGTTTAATGAACAATACGTTTTGGCAGTATGGGCATCACACGAGTGTGACTGCAGGTGCTCACAGTGGTCGCTGCCGTGGGTGACTGTGGCTGCTGCTTCCTGTGTCTGCTCTGGGTTCTAGATTTCTGTCACTGCATATATTCTTTCTAATATGGTCAGAAAAAATGAGGCTTCTTACAGAAAACAATGATGACAGTTCTCTTTCACTTGGGCTTCGGAGTACCTGAGTCAGGAATAGCTTTTTTAACAGAGCTCACAAAAGTTCGGCATGTTCAGCGTTATTAAGGCCATCCCTCAGCTGTCTTCCGCATCCCCAGATCTGCTGTCTGTACACCTGGATTTATAGCCGCATTGCCTGAGGCATTTCCAGAGGATCCTTTTAAAACAAAAGTAAGACCTTTTTCTGGGGCTGCTGAACCTTTTCTGTTGTACATCAGAGGCTCCCAGACTTAGTCTCAGGAGAGCAGCCTTCTCTGGTGAGTCATCCACCACATCCAGTTCCAGACTTGCTTTAAAACGTCTGCAGATCCTTTTATGAGGTCATGTTTTTTAAGCTTAAATATCTACTTTCCTTTGAAAATCTATTTCTCCCTTTTGCAAAGGAAAATAGCATAAGTTAAAGATGGATTGCTTTTTGCAAGCTACACTGTACATCTGGTGTGAGTTCCGGAGCATTGATGGCATAGTATGTCACACCAAGGACGGTCAAGTCCTGTTCTTGCAGACTTTTTGAACCTGACAGTCTGGACAGCTAGCAGTTTTTACCTTTAATCTGAGTCGTACTTTCTGAAGTTTCTGAAAGTCACATCATATCACGCCACTCTAAAGATGGTGGGACCTGGGAGAATGGAGCCAATAAATGAGGCAGACCGAAGTCTCACGCTATAGCCAGCTTCAGTCAGAGCGTCAGACAGTTTATACTCAGAGAGTTAAGGTCGGTCACCTGAGTAAGGCTCTCATGAGGTCATGCTGTATACAGTCACAGGGATATGGCAAAGATGTTTTCCTACAGGAGTATAAAGGAGAGTGTAAGCATTTAATAGAGTAACAGGAGCAAGCAATAATGAGTGCTCTGAAGTAAACTCACTCCTGTCAGCTATCCTGGGAGGAACACAAGAACAATTCTGCCTTTTAAAGAAATGGGGGTGGGGGGAGCGCTAGACTGTTTTCTTCTTTTCTTGACGTGTTCTCACAAGCACTCAGAATTTTCACGGGGGCTGGAGAGATGGCTCAGTGGTTAAGAGCACTGACTGCTCTTCCAGAGGTCTTGAGTTCAATTCACAGCAACCACATGGTGGCTCACAACCACCTATAATGGGATCTGATGCCCTCTTCTGGTATGTGTCTGAAGACAGCTACAATGTACTCATATAAATAAAAATAAATAAATATTTAAAAAAAAAAAAAAGAATCTCCTCACAACTAACTTCATCCTGGGCCATGTTCCAACAACATGAAAGCAAGAAAGCTTCAACATGTTCCTACTTACATGGTCATGTGACAGTGATGGGAAGCATTGTTGTCGTCATCATCATCGTCATAGTCTGTTTTGCAGCTTCCTTAGCTGAGGCTGAGGACTTGGTGCAGTTCCTTAGAGCCCTTCCCCATTATTCTAGATGCAGAATTAAGATCAACCAGCCAGCCTAGAGCTATTGTTATATCTTATTTATAAGTGATAAGTGTATATTCTGGCTTCACAGGCCCGATACTAAAACTATGTGTTGGAATTCACTACTGGATTTGGAATTTTCTCTAAGAAACTGAATTTCTTTCATAGGTACAAGCTGTTGTGTGTCATCGTGCTGTGTCTGCACTTACAAGTTCTGTATTTGAGGAGCCGTGTCCTCTAGACTTAGTTTGTTATCACCTTTGTTGAAGTTTCCTTTTGGGGCGGGGGGAGATCGCATAATTCATTTAAGTTTCTCAAAAGACTTTACCACATAAATCTATAAATAATTGTTCGCTAGCTTCTAGAATATTAAGTTCACTATTATTAGAAATAATTGTATACTTATAGATATAGAACAGCAAAGACAATTATACTTTGAATATTTAATGGTCTAGACTTAAAGAATATTTTATCTTTTAAGGGTTTGAAGTGATTTTATATGTGTCAGATCCATAAAGGGAGAGAGATATTATCAAACTACTTTTATGAAATTGTCAGAGAAAATAAAAAGGGAAAAAGAAAGAACAAACAAAACACAAATCTAACTCAGGCAGTATTCATTGTTTTTTTTTTTCCCAGTTGTCCTTGTTGAAATATAAAGAAACCACCGAAATTTGTAGAAAGAGAGATTTCCATTGTAAACCATGAAGAAACTGACAAAACTATAATTTTGTCCTTTTTGGTATCTCTGATATGAGATGCCCCCACCATATTGCCAATACCCTTTTAATATTGGCAAACACGGAGCAGTGTATCTCAGTGACAGCTCAAAGACTGCAGCACAGTAACCTCAGCAAAGACCAGCCGAAGGTTAAAGTCTGAAGAAAACCAGCAGGGTTACACTTGTATTAGAAATCAGGAGTGTACTCATAATTCTTAGTAGGTATGGTTCTGTGTTAGGAGCTTTTGGGGTACTCATAAAAGGTAATTGAAGAGAACTCATCTGTCACTGACCTCAAATAGCCTCAGACAGATTCCAGACTCTGAGTATGAGTACAGAAAGGACTCTTTCCTGCCCTTTAGTGACCTTTTTCCATCTCTTCCTAGAAACTTAACGACATGTTTTAAGAGATTCATTTTCCTGTGAGCCTTCCTGTTTTCTTCTGTTTGCCAAGTCACACTCAGCACTGAGTGAAGTCAGGGCAGGAGTGCAGCCATGGAGGGATGCTTCTCAGCAGCTTGCTCCTCACGGTATGCTCAGCCTGCTTTCTTATACAGCCCAGGGGTGGCACCACCCACAATAATCTGGGCCCGCTCACATCAATTATTAATCAAGGAAATGCCTGACAGACTTGTCTACAGGCCAGCCTTACAGAGGCACTGTCTCATTAGAGATTCCCTCTTCCCAGATATGTCTCATTTGTGTCAAGTTGACAAAAAGTACAAATATATAAGCATTAAGACATAACTGTAGATGTATCCCATATGTCTGGTGAGATAAAACTGCTCACTCTTTAAAAACTTTTATTGGTTCTCTGTGAATTTCACATCATTTACCTCAGTCCCACTCATCTGCCCCTCCCCTCATACCTGCTCTCCACCCTTGCAACCTCCCCTGTAACTGAGAAAAAAAAATCTCGTTGTGGAAGGTGTAGTGTGTCACAGTGTGTCCCCACAGCACACCCTTTTGTCCACACTTCTTTGCTTGAAAATGTTCATTGCAATGACTCGTTGGTCTGGTACAAGGCCTTTGGCTTCTGCTACTTTATCAATCCTGGAACCTCACTGGGACTCTTCTTGGATATTCTCTTGTTGCCCTCTGTCATGCAGATCTGTAGTTTTGGATCTGTGGGACTGACCCCTTCGTATACGCCCACAGTTCATTGATGGAATGAGTGTTAGGGTGTGTCAATTCAAAGCCCTGGATCTGGACCTAAGAGGTGTCTGAGAGTGTCAGCCTGCTGACTCCCCGGCTCTCATGCCCTTGGGACAGCTCCCTGGCCACCTCCCTGCAACCAGGGCCAGCTGTATTGTGCTGTCCAGGCGAGATGCCGGGCCAGTTTCCCGAGTGTTGCAGCCATTGAGGGACATGACCAAGAACCGCTCACTTTTAAATCTGCTTACATTTCTTTTAATTTCCTAAGCACTCCACAGATAGGGAACTCGTCTTCTGCCTAGGGCCTCGCTGGCTCTTCAGCACTGTCACTGTACTTAATGCAAGCTCTGGAAACTAGCATGCAGCTTTCAAAATCTGTAAGGATGCTGGTGCTCACTGGGGAACTGTGAGTTGCTTAGATACAGTACTCTTATTCTGTGTGCTATGAAAAATTAGGCTATGACTTCCATACCTCAAACATGAGATTCTGAATCACAATTTCACACCTACACATCTCAGAAGTTTCAACGTAGAACTTGTGTGTGCTCCTCTCGTGTTGCTTTAGGTGCCTAGCTTCAAGTGTTCGTTGCAGAGCAAAGCGGATAGCCAATCTCTCCTGGGAGATGTTAGAGTCACATTCCAATAACTTAAGCCTTTAATTTGGTTCTTTGTCGTGTCTTATTTCATATTTCTGTTTTGTTTCTTGTTTCTTTATGTCATTTGACCATTTCTAGCTCATTTTGGCTACAATTTGAATTAGTTTCCCGACTCAACCTAATTAACTCATAAACAGCCTTCATTTACTAACTGTCGGCCGTTTTTCCAGCTTGGTTTCCAGCCAGTGCTTTGGCAACTTCTTCACAGCAAGGTCTGTGCTGGTTCTTGTTCATACTCAGTGTGATATTTTTACTCTCTGAGAAATTCATATATGCATATGATGTATCTTGATCATACTCTTCCCACCCCTAGTCCTTACCACCCCTCCTCTCACTCACTCCCACCTTTATCTCCTTTTTAAAAATAACCTACCAAGTCCAATTTATGCCGCCCATAGACTCCTGGTTATGAGACCAGCCACTGGAATGTGGTCAACTTAACACATCCTTAAAAAAAACCTGGCGCTTCCTCCTCCTGAAGCTATCAGCTATTGGTAGCTTTTCATTCGGCGGGGAGGGGGCTCCTGGGCCTCTCCCCAGTCCATGTAGGGATGCACACTGGATTGGTCTTGTGCAGGGAGCCCCAGCTGCCGTGAGATCATGAGTGCAGCAGTCCTGATGGGTCCAGAAGACAGCTTTGCTCTGGGTCTCCCTGGCCTCTGACTTCTATGTTTTCTGTCTCCTCTTCTGAAATGGTCCCTCAGCCTTGAGTGGGTGGTGGTGACATAGCTGTCCCACTGACTGTGATGGGTTTCTATGCCAACTGCCATCCACTGCACAAGAGACTTCTGTGATGTGGCCTGAGAGCTGTGCTACTGTGTGGGTAAGGAGATAGGAATGTAGAAGACAGTCTGATGGTATGTGCACCCAGGAAAACCATAGTAGAGCTTCTCCACCAGGGCCTGTAAGCTCAGGGTCCTGGCTTCTTAGTCAGAGTTATAGTAGCAGACACGTGTTTCCTGCTGCAGAACAGGCCATGAATCCAGATAGAATCTAGTTGGTTACTCCTGTAATGTTCACGCCCCCATGGACAGTTCTTACCATATCATTTTTGTTTTGTTTTGTTCCTGCTGTTGTTTTAAGCTCAGCTATACTCATTTAGTTAAATTTTTTGGAATGTGAGTCAAATAAAGTTTCTATCTAAAAGGTTGTTGAAATGTTTCCCCCTTTTTCCAGGTAAAAATGTCTCCCTCATACCATCAGTCCAAAGGGGATCCTCCTGCCAGGAAGGTGAGTCTTAAAATAAAGTAGTCCACAGAACTGCCTCCTCCCACACAGACTCCTCTGGTCAGTCTTCTCTACAGAGCAGTGGTGTTTACTTATGTTACTAGTCTCCAGCCTCTTATGACTGGATGCTTTGATATGTTGCTAGGTTTCCTTGCCTCTTCTAGAGCACACGTGTGGGGATTTCAGGCCCAGCAGTCTCCTGGCAACTAAGACTAAGCATTGTGGAGTCAGCATCCACAGTCTGCCAGGGCTGGCATCCTCGTGTCTGAGGGCAGTAGCAGATGAAACAGTATTCTGAGGGAAAGCTGCCTGGTTTTCTTAGTGACATGTTTTCTCTTCAGATAGCTGTGCCCAAAATAAACTGTCTAGAGATACACCTTTTCAGCACGTGCTACATAAAGGGTCATCAGGAGATGCAGGACGAGGCCTGGCTTCTGTGCCACCATTCCCTGAGGCGTTGATGGGCTGTGAGTCTTGGCCCCGGGCAATGCCCAGGGGACATTAAGAGACCCATGGCAGCCCCTTCTCCACCCTGCTGCAGCTGTTGGCTGAGAGTCATGGGTAGCCTGGTCTTCAGCTGCCTTCCTTTGCCATTGTCCTCTCTCTGGTAGTCGAGGTGTTTTATTTTGGTTTGCACCCCCTCCCCTTACACTTTTAAAATATTTTAGCTAGCATTGAAATCAGTGAAGTATTCATGAAATAAAAATGACATCTTGCTGCTCTGTTTACTAACAGACGGTTTTAGCTTCAAAGCAGTGTGACACACTCCAGTCCTTTTCCTCTGCCTGCAAACCCTGACATTTTCAAATGGAAAAAGGATGGAAACAAAATACGACATCTGAAAAGTCCTGAAACATGTGATGTAGGAATAGCATCGTGGCAGGCAAGACCAACGGGTACAGTGTGACTTCTCAGAGCCGCCCCACTATCACTATCAGTTAGTCAGCTTCATGCCACTGCAGTGAAACGCTACCTACAGAGGAGAGGAGACTCACTTGAGGGTTGGTGTCCTGGCAGCTTCGTGGGTGTGGGCCGTAAGACAAAGTGACTTGTCGAGGCAGGAGCACATGTGAAACAGGTGCTTACAGCGTGAGCAGAGAGCAGAGAGAGGAGGAAGCCAGGGCCTCACAGCTCCTGGGGACTCTGGGATCTCCTGTTGGGACTCTTCTCAAACTTCCATAGCAGCTCCTAACCCAGTTGTCATGACCTGCATGATCCTTTGGGTACAGTCATCAGCCAGTCACAGTAGGGCCTGCGTCTCCTCAGTCTCACTCAGTGAACGTGAAAGACTTAGAATACAGAAGGAGACTGGTTTGTAGAAGCTCTGGAATGGTAGCCATGCGACACACTTCTAACAGGATGATTGAAAACATATCATAATGTATGGTCAGGCTTAAACTCAACGGCTCTGAAAAGGCAGACTCTTTTTCTGTTTCTTCCTTGTAAGATAGTGGTGATCTTAGAATTGCCCTAAAAACTAAACAATCTACCGTTTAAGTATGAAACACCTGTATTTGTCACATAGCAAGTACTTAGGCTGTGGTGAGCACTGCTATTTAACATGGGCCTTTTCAACTGATCATGATGCTTACATATTATTCAGTCATCAAGGATTTCTTTATGCTAGATGCAGAGCTAAAAGTTAGACTAGAGATTCTTTGTTTTCAAGAATCTCAGCACTAGACAGGTGGTTTCACTATTACTATATGGCTTGTCGATGCTGAGTAAAATGTATAAGATGCTCTGCCAGCACCGAGAAGGGGCCTTGCTTTCAAGTGGCTGATCTGTCTGGTGCAGGCTTGTGTTCTTTGTGATTATAAGTACAATGAGGAACTTTAAGGAATGGCTAACTGCTCCTCTGCAGCCTTGCTTCATGTTGTAGTGAAAGCAAGTTCTGCCACATAATGTATTCTTGCTAAGGATTTATTAAATACTCATTTAGCAGTAGATTGATGCAAACAATTTTCAGACTTTGCAATGCCTTAACTCTGAAGTTCAGACATCTGACTAACATCAGAAAAGGGGCACCACCACAGAAGCAGGTTTCTTCTACTCTTCTAATCCACTTCATCTAAAGAAACTTCTGGCTGATGTGTAGCAGCATCTTTTATACCAGTACTCAAGAGGCAGAGGCAGATGGGTCTTTATGAGTTTGAGTCTAACCTGATCTATGTTGTGAGTTTCAGAGCAGTCAGGGATGCATAGTGAGATCTTGTCTCAAAGTAAGAAAGAAGAAACTTCCCAAGCCATGGCTGGATGCACATGGCCCTTGATGTCATTCTTATTTTGATAAAAATGGTCAAGTATACAGTTTTTCCTCCCCATGTAAGAGTGGGTACAACTTCTCAAGTCTTCTTCATTACCTACACATCTTGAATAGATTTTTATTTTATCAATGAGAGCCTATTTCCAGTACTTACCATACTGATTAACAAGCCACTAATTTTATCAATTAAGCCTCTTTTGGAAGCTGCCGTTGGGGATTCATGTTAACTGGCCACTTCTGAAATGTGAGCTCTTACTTAGAGCCAGTCACCACCCCTGAGTTGAAGCCTAAATGCACCAGCACATCTTTTTATCACATTATATGTGTAGTGTTGGTGCCTCACCCAAGATAGGCAGGGAAGGCTTCCCAGAGGAAGGAGAGCTTGATCTGGCCTCAAATAATAAGGGGGAATGTGTCCCAGGAAGACCTGTGTAAGCAGGGTTCAGTTCAGGGAATGGGAGCAGGTTGTATAACTACAAAAGCACAAGCAAGTCTAGGGGGAGATCGTGGGGATTCAGATCACAGAGCCCAGTCTGTGGCCGCCGCTTCTTTGTGGAGGGTTAGAATTTCCATCCATGGTCAGTTGAAAGGAAGCGAGGCCAATTAACAGAACAGCATAGTTGTCTAGGTAGAAAAACGCCCTAACCTGAGGCTGTACAAATGAAATCTTAACAGGTGAGATACATTCAGACCTAACATTTTTCCCTCCCCATCCCCTGAAAACTCTCTAGTGTTCCCAAGGTACAGTTATTTGTCATTTGAGCTCATAGCAGCTGAACTTGCCTGTCAAGGTATATCACTCATGCCGGGCGGTGGTGGTGCACGCCTTTAATCCCAGCACTTGGGAGGCAGAGGCAGGTGGATTTCTGAGTTCGAGGCCAGCCTGGTCTACAGAGTGAGTTCCAGGACAGCCAGGGCTACACAGAGAAACCCTGTCTCGAAAAAACCAAACCAAACCAAAACAAGGTATATCACTCATTAGACTGTACCTGTTAAGGTGAATCACTCATTAGACTATACGCCTCCTGGGGGTAGGAGTCGCTTTATGTTTGTTCTTAATGGATAAGGACCAAGCAGGCACTCGATTGTTGTCAAATAAACGTGAGGTCTGTAAAAGAGGTCCCACAGGCTATGAGTTGTACATAGAAATGAGGGAAAGGAAATCTGTGGCCCTGACAACCAGAGGCAGAACAACAAAACATCCTTGTTGGCCTAGGCTTCTGTCTCCAGAATAATCTGCAATATACTAAGGGAAGGTTACATGAGGAGCAGTGTGAAACTTAATGTGTGTGCATGTGTGTAGACGTGTATGTGTGCATGTGTGTGTATGTATGTGTGAGCATATGCATGTGTGTGTGCATGTATGTGTCCATTTACATATGTCCTCATTCATCCTCTCCCAAAGTTCCTCTGTCAGATGAAAATGCCCATCATGTCAGACGAACAGTTGCTGCCAAAGTGCATGTGTAAGAAGCACAAAGGGAACAGCTGAGTTTATCTGCTGCAGAGTCTCTTAAACTCCGTAACTGAAGGATGTATTCATTGACTCCCCACTAGGCCTGCCTAGAACTGGTTCCCTCATGAGGAGGAAGGAGCAGTGCTCTGTGGGCTCTCTCTGATTCCCTGGGACACACGTCTTACACAGTAGTCACATTTCAGGAGGTCAGTGCTCTGTTCTCACTGCGGTCAGTGGATAGCACATGGCCCCGCCTGGGTCTTCTCACGAGTCGTTTGCACTTTAGGTACTAAAATGTCAGCAAACAAGCATTTATGTATAATATGTATAGCATATACTTTCTGTGTAACTAGTTGTATGCATAAAATTTCTGCTTAATTGGCTCCCGCTAATATCTTCAGTGACAGAGTTTCAAAATATACATGCATCCCTGGGATCTTCTCAGTGTTTGCTTATGAATCACCAGAATCTGGCAAGTCTGGAAGCTCACACAGTAGTCAGTATACAGGGAACCTCTAGAAGAGGTTCAAACTGGAGATTTTCACAGCAGTCAAGGTGGAACAAAGGACCTTAGAGAGTTAAAGTTTCAGAGATCACAGCACTATCTTTCATTGACTGCAAGTTTCACTGACATACCACTAGGAATTTTTGACTGTTGGATGCACAGTCCCCCAAAAGGCATGTCCTTACAAAGCTGGCTGTCCTGACCAAGCCTTTCCTGGAGTGGGTCAGTTTTCCCTGATTGTATGTCCGCAGAAGAGGAGGGTCAGGTGCACGGCTCTGACTGAACTCCTTGTGGTAATGGTGCCCTTAAACCACCCACAGCTGATGCCAGCTGATGCTTTCTCAGCATATCCTCTGCCTAGCAGCCAGGCTAGGGTGAGGTGAGCCGAAGCCCAAGTGTTTGCAACACTCCATTCAGCAGATTCTCATCAAGCCTTGGCTATGTGCCTGGCCACAGCAGGGCCAGAGCTTGCTCTCTGTGGTAACTGGGCTGTGGATTCTGTTCAGCTCAGAACCAGACCTCTAAGACCTTGCTTTGTAATTTCTCATACAGCAGAGGATATTGGAAGAATTTGTAGCTCATTTTCCTCTCCCGGGTGTTCTGGTGATAAGTGTTAAGAGAACTCAGTTTGTCTTCCCACTCATGTCAGGAATGTAGATGATGAAACCTGTAAAGCTTTTTTTTTTTTTTTTTTTT
>NW_021604801.1:598202-616001 GCF_004785775.1 Grammomys surdaster
TGTGGTTTTTCGAGACAGGGTTTCTCTGTGTAGCCCTGGCTGTCCTGGAACTCACTCTGTAGACCAGGCTGGCCTCGAACTCAGAAATCCGCCTGCCTCTGCCTCCCAAGTGCTGGGATTAAAGGCGTGCGCCACCACCGCCCGGCTGACTTTTTTTTTTTTACAAGGAAAAAAAATCCAGAACAAGTACCATTTCTGTATAATCAGGAAAACTGGCCAACCCCAGGAATTGCTGATTGGTGGTTTGAGAAACCAAAAAGCAAGATGTGGTCTTTGACAGGCTCAGGTGAAGACTTCAACTATCATTGGTATGCCGACGTGAAGAAGCAGGTGTCTAGTTGGCTTCAGACATCTGGAGGGACACTGAGTTAGATGAAAGGACAGGCATTTTTAGTAGTTCCAAAGATGGAGCTGGTACCAGTGTACTGTTGGGTCAGCCTGAAAGGAATATCTTACAGTAGTTACTACAGTTGATGAGCCAGTGGTGGTACATTGTTATTAACTAAGTTTTGTGGTTCACTTTGGGCTTGATGCCTTGTGGTAGGAATTGTGTGTGTAATGAGCTGTGTCTACTGAGGATGATACAGGGTAGTTCCACTGAGCCCCACATCCTTATGCATCACCTGTTTATAATGCTTCCTCCCCCAAACACTTGGCAACTACTGACCTCCCTGCTGCCTCTGTGATTTGCCTTTTCTGGGATGCTGTGTAGTGAGTATGTTGCATCTGTCACCCAGGGATCAGCATTGAAGATGTCTCGGTGTCATTGCACAGCTTAGTTAATCTTTCATCCTAAACAGCGCTTGTTTGTAGGTACTGTGGTTGCTTTATCCAGTCACCTTCAAATGACATCTTAACTGCTCATAGGTTTTTGCAGTCATACAGAAAGCCACAGTAGACATCTCTGCAGCTTCCTCTGTGGACATGTTTTCAGATCACAGGGTGGATTACTGAGTTATATGTTAACACTCTCAGTTTCCTACAAGATAATTGACAATTGATTGCAAATGTCTAGAAAAACGGTTGTTTGGCTCCTAGTTCTGTCATCTCTGGCCTGAGATCCTGTAGCACCTTTGCTTGTATCTGGCCACAGCAGCAGCCATTAATGTGACCATTCTTTATTTTTATAGAATTTATAATTTAAAACTTGCAAATAAAAACACCAACCCAAAGCAGACACAAAGTCTATACAACTCAGTGAAATCCTACATAGCAGGCCTGGCCATTCTGAGCAGCGACTGTGCAGTTTTATGTTACATTTATACCTTCAGTATCAAGCATTTTTTATGTGTTTATCCATCATCAAAATCAAAAGTCCACAAGAGAATTAAAACTAGAAGAACAGTTAGCTTTGTATCCTCTTTCCTAATTCCTGTCCATGGTAACTGGTGATCAGTTTTAGAAAATGTCCCAAGTGCCACTGAGAAGAGTAATACTTTGTACTTGCTAAGTGAAATACAGCTACTGGGCCTTTCCCCTCCTCCCTATACAATGTCCAGCCTTTGCCAGGCTCTTCTTCCAGTCCTGCTTGTCCAGGCCATGGGCAGGGTGCTGACATCTGGGCCTTTCTGACTCTTGTGGCCTCTTGTCTGCTGCTACAACCTGCTGTCTCACTCTCTGGCTCACCCAGTTCACCCTCCAGCTTGGCTCTCCTGCTCCTGTGCTTAAAGTTCTTGGTGCCTCTTCCCCTATGGACCCAACTCAGTGGAAGCAGATTGAAGGGTGTTGTGCGGTGCGGGGGTGGGGGGTGAGGTTCGGGGTGGTGGGAGCAGACAACCAGGTGGCTTTTTATGGAGACAATGACACCAGTCTCTATTCATGCTTTCTGTTGATGGCTTTTTACCCTGATCCCCTTCCATCAGAACTCCTGCTCACCAGACACTGCTTACCCGCTGCCAGCTCAGCTGCTCCCCTGAGATGCCCTTTAATTACACCTTTATTGATTTCTCAGTATTTAGGGCTTTTTGTTTTGTCTTGGTTTTAAACCTTTTTCAAGGAGCATGCTTTATGGTGCTCTTGGGTTTACTGTATGTATCTTTGCTTTTCTGGTTCAGTTTCTGATTTGAACCAGCTAATTCCAATTGTATAGGTCTTATTTGTTCTAAGTACTGTTTTCACTGCATGCATATCATACAGTTACTCTTTAGAATTGGTTGTGAGGAAATGTGGAAAAAAAACCCATATAGTATTTTACAGTTATCCCGTTACCTTTTCTGGCTCTCCTTGTTTATCTATGTACATTGGAAATTGCCAAAATCATTTTCATTCTGAAGGACTCCCTGAGTCACTCATGTCAGGGAGGGAGGTGTGGGCATTAGTGCCTCAGTACCCTATGAGATCAGAGAACAACCAACCTCCAGGAGAGTTCTCTCCGTCCATCTGGGTTCCAGAATCGACTCAGGTGGTCAGGCCTGCAAGACAACATGCTAACTGCCTGTGCATCTGATCTTTGTTGGCGTTCTCCATTGGCCATGGCCATACCTCTCCAATGGAGAGGCCAGGCCCTCTTGTGTTTTCTTATCGCCTGTTCCTCTTACTTTCTTCTCTTTTCCCTTTTCTGCTGTAGGGGCTCAAGCTGTGCTATGCTGCTGGGACCATCTCTCCAAAGCTGCTTCCTAGTCTTCTTTCTGTGTTTTTCATCTTGTGTAATCTTTTAAAATAAGATTTACTTTATTTTTATGAATATGGGGAGCAGAGAGGGTGGATATGTGCATATGCATGCAGTATCATAGAGGCCAGAAGAGGGCGTCTGATCCCTAACTCGGGTCATTTGGAGAAGGGAGGGTACTTTAATTCCACAGGGAGCATCTGTCCAGCTCCAGCTTGCATAGGCTCACACTTTTGTGCTCATCTGTGCTCACCAGTTCTTTTGCCTGTTCAGGTTTTCTTTAGATCATTCTAATGAATCCCCTATTTCTGTTCCAGTGTTAACTCCCAAATTTTCACTTAGCTTCCTGTGTATCTGTTTCTTTGTTGGCGTTCTCCATTGGCCATGGCCATACCTCTCCAATGGAGAGGCCAGGCCCTCTTGTGTTTTATCTCCTCTTCCCCTCACTTTAAGAGCACATGTATCGAGACTGCTTTGAAGCCCCTGTGAAATCTGGGGTCTGGCTCCTCTTGTGTACTGTTTGGAGCCATTTCTTTGGTTAATGTTTTCCTGTGTGTGCACACCTTGTGGTTTTTAATAGAATCTGAACATTTGAGAACAGTGTACTTGCCCATCTGCCCCCAGGGCTCATTATTATTTTATTATGTGTTGGTGATGGGTTGGAATAATTTAGTAAAGCTTATTTTCCTCCACTGTTAATGGTGTGACTTACTATCCCAGAAACATAGTCAGACACATTTGTGTCTTTCTAGGGTGTCAGAATGTATCAAATAGCATTAAGTTCACAAGCTACATTTCATTTGCTAAGTAGTTTTGATTTTTCTTTTTAGCTAGCTGTTGGTAAACCCAGGTTTTTAAATTTCCATCTTAATTATTAATATTAACTGTCAGGTCATATATTCAACATCACATAATTGTGCATATGTGTGCCTTACAGAATGGCTACAAAAGAATTAAAGAAGCCAAGAGGCTTTAATGGAAATAGAGGCAGAGAGCTAATGCAGATGCAAAGAGTCACTTTGGGGTTACATGTTAACTCAGTTGGGGAGTTGCAGCTGCAGGATTGCAAAGCAGGCTGTGGGAGAAGAGCTAAGCTGAGGCCCCAGGGGTAGTTGAGAGTTCTCTGCCTTATTGGTCTAATTCCTTACCTTAAACACTGAGTGGTCAAATGCCGGTAAGGGGGTCCACCACTGTTACAGTGTTAGATATGGGGTCTGTAAGCAAGTGTGCAGAACCATCAAACTAGGCTGCTTTGTGCATAGAAAGGTTTATTTGGAGAAAATGAAACTGCCATGGCTATCTCAAGCAGAGGGGAGCAGGAGAGGGAATAGCAAAAGGCAGGGAGTTTTAAAGAAACAGGTGATGGGAGGGAGCCTGTAAGCCGGAACAGCCTGAGAGTAGAGTAGAGGTAGAGGGCTGCTGGCCAGAAGAGCCAGGGCACTAGCATAGGGACTTTGGTGTATTCTAGGTTTGTTTTAGGTAATGGAGAACTAGGTGCCCCATGCCTGTAGGGGTGGATGAGGGGAGAAAAGGTTTTCCAGACAAACAGAAAGCCACTCTGCAAGGTTTCTGCGGAGTGCTGAGTGCCAGCTCTAGTTTATCCCATAGCAGTCCTATCTACCTGGTCAGGGTCCAGCCTGAGCTGAGCCAAACTGTCCTGTAGGGCATTGTTAGGGCACTGCCATCTAGGGAGCCTGCATTGGTCCAGGTGAGGGTGTTATAGCCTTTGTTATCCTAGTGTGCTTAATACTTTACTGGGCTTGACTTTCTGTTATGTTCTTTATACATCCGCATGCCCGGTTGTCCCTGCACACTTAGGTGGGTTTATAGGTGGTGCTCTTTTACTTCTGGGAATGAGCTCTTAGCAGCTGTGCCTCCTAGGCAGACTTGGAGAGGTGGTGCTCTATGTGTGTAAGGATGAGATAAGTCACCGGCCTCTGTCTGTGATCAGAATGGAGCCAAATGCTGCTTTGTAAAAGCGAGTCCCCAGGAAGAAGCCAGGCATAGTTGAGCACGTGGGGTAACCGAGCAGGTGCAGCCTAGCCTCCACATTAAGCTTCTCCTACTGTTCCCTAAAGAACAGTCAGTCACCCTGGGATAGCCGTGGGGCTGAGGTGTTGCCTGGCTCTCTGTCTCTGGCCATGCCCATCCATTTTGTTTTTAACAATGACCCAGGACATAAATTGCTCTTCAAACCCAGGGTGGCAACTCTGATTCTTTGTATGTAGTTGTTTCTGAAGTCTCTATTTACCTTTCTTCCTGCCATTAAGGCCTCTCCCAGGCATCCTTTCCCTCCTCATCCATGGGGCCTCACATCTGAAATTCTTCTCCTTTACCTGTGGTCCTTAGAACGTGGCTCCAAACATCTCTAAGCTTGACTGCGGTGAAGCGGGCTCTCTTTAAGAGAGCAGAGCTGTCGGTGTGTGGACCTGCTCTCATCCCTGGGGAAGAGACCATGCAAATTACAGTCTCTGTAAGGCAGGACTTTCCTTCTGAGCAGAAGGGTGCTGTAGTCACAAAAACAGAAGAGCATATTCAACCCAGACAGAAGTCACTGGTTTTTGTTCTAAGGCAGGTAATAACTGTGCCCTTTCCCCATTGGCTGGGGTTCAATCTCACAGTCTTTCACAATTGGCTAGTTTGACAGACAACAGAGAAAAAGATGAGGGGGTGGGGCACAAGAGGTGGAGGATATTTATTTAATGCATGTAGATGTTTTGTCTGCATGTATGTCTGTACACCACATGCATACCTTGTGTCCTCAGAGGCTAATAGAGGGCATTGGATCCTCTGGAACTGGAGGTGAACAGTTGTGACCTACCCTGTGGGTACTGGGAACTGGTCCCAGGTCCTCTGCAAAAACTACCATGTTCCTAACTGCAGAATCATCGACCTACCCCTGCAATTGGCTAGTTTTAAAAGAATTGGAAGGGGGAAAATTGGCCCAAAAGAAAAGAAACTGAGTAAGGGGTTGGTCACTTAAGTCACTTAAGTTCCAAGAATGCAGCAGAGTCTTTATGTAAACAAAAGGTACAGATAAGGGAAATGAAAACATTTACATAAAGGTTTTACAGCATGGGAGAAAATAAAACAATTTGTATTCCTTGTCATAAATGAAAGCTTTAGAATGTTTGACAGAAAAGATTAACACTTGGTGTTTCTTTTGCTTTTGGCTTGCCTCACATGCCAGGGGAAGGGTGGGAGGGCAGCACACAGCCTCACAGATAGAACTATACCATCCCATAAGTTCAGGGGCCCCCACCACTCAGGTGCATCCACCTAGGACTGAGCTCAGACATGTTTAATGGGAGGCAGGCTGAGGGGTACTGAAGATCTGCGTCTTCCAGAGAGCATCCTGGGAGATCCAAGAGGCACACATTGCAGCTCTTGGGTGCAGAGTCTGTGCTGGAGCCCACCCTGCTGGGCTGGGGTGTTGGGAAGAAGAGTCCTGGTTCAGACACTAGACACTTTTGGCATGGATTCATAGATTTCTTTTCTTCAGATAATTAGTTTTTATTTGCCATTCTTCACTAGGTCTATTTCTAGAACCTTTACATGATTTCTTGGTTTGGTTAGGTTTGGTTTTCATGCTTTTCCCAGTTCTAATTGGAAACAGAATGTGTGGGGAGCTCTTTGGGGTGCATGCGGGGAATAAGCCTCTCATCTCTCCTGTTCCTTCTTGGGAACCCCTAACTAAGAGCTGTCTTCCTGATAGTGGGCGAGTCCTGAACATGCAAACATGCAAACATTGTGTCTTTACATGGTGTTAGCATTTACTGAATACTGAATGCAAGGTTTAATTGTTCAGTGATGGCTTTATTATTAAATCCATCTACCTTGGTAGCCTGGCCAGGCTACCAATTAATTACTATTTAATTGTTAATTGTTAACTCTCAAATCACACAGTGTATATATGTCTGTCCCTCCCTCCCCTTTTTCTGTGTCTGTATAGATGTATGTACATGTATATTGTGTGCATATGTTACAGAATGAATACAAATTGAAGATGCTTCCTTCTACAGAGTTAGGAGGCTATAGCAGTAAGCTGAGGAAGTCTGGGTAGATACAAGCTAGCCCCGTGCTGGGAGGGAGCTGCTGGAGTCGGGTTTGAGAGCAAAGCTGCAGAGTGTGACTGCAAAGGGAAAAGTCCACAGCAGGTGGAGGTCCAGCTAGGCACGTGGGTGGGCAGGCACTGGGGCGTAGGCTGCATTAACAATGGGACCAGTCAAATCTGGGAACCCTCAGTCCTTAATGCACACACCTGAGATCAGACGATCCACTGGTATTGGGGCCATGCTATTTTACTTCTCAGCATCCATCAATTGATGGGGTACAGGTGAGGGAATTATATTTTCTCCTCAATCTGGTGACTCCAATAATTTCTTGGGCCTGGTCTTCCCATGAGAATTTTAATATGTCCATGTGCCCCACAATTTCAATTCTCCCTTGTCCAGTGTAGTTTTAAAGACACACTACCACTTTTGCCTGGGAGGGAGCTGCTGCAATACCTGCCCACTCCTGGCTCCTTTTTTTTTGTTCCACTGGCTTAACTGTATCAGTGCTGCCAGCACAAATCAGCCTTCTTTTTCCTTCCTGCCTTTGCTCTGAAAGTTGACCACTCCCCCAGCCCACTACCGAGCCACAGATAAAGGACACACACTCAGTTTGTCACTTTACAGCTTGCCTTTTGTGGCACAATTGCTGGGCACAGATACCTCCCACCTGAAAATGTGTGCCCTTACCAAAACCACCATCTCCGTCTCTACTTTCACCTCAAACTCAGTGGCCTGTTCCAACCAGCCCCTGCCAAACATCTCTAGCAATCCACCTGCAGCAGAGCTACAGGCTCTGATTGCCCCAAGATCTTACTGGGTGCTTCTCATTCCAAAGCCTGGCTGAAAACCTTTCCCCCCCAGTGCCTTTTCTTCTTGGGATTCCTTGTCCTTGTGTCCGGCAGTTGGACCCCCAGCCTTCTTTATTGACAAGTCAAGAACCAATTAGAGAACTACACCTTAGTATCAGCACCTCCCCTTACACTCCCTAGTAAATTTATAGGGTGACCCTTTTTCTAATCATAGAAATAAATCATATGTCCATCTCTTCTGGATAGGAGGTAGCTGATGCATGGTAGAATTTCTGGGCTCACCCAGGCAAGGCCTGATATCATCCTTCTCCCTCAAAATGGGAGTCAAAACTGATTGTAAAGTCTCCTAGGACAGTACAGGCTGAAGAGTCAGTGTTTTTTGTACAGTAACTTAGAGTAGGGCTTAGCCCGCTCTCAGCAGGGTGACACTGTCTGCCCCTTGTATTCAGGCGAGAGCATTCCTTATTCTAGGCTCTCTCCATGAGTGGAACCCAAGGCACGTTGTCCTTCAGCCACCATTTTGCATGTGCGCCCGAAGTGAACATGGCAAGGCCAAGGTGCTGATTGGTTCCCACACACCACTGATGTACAGAGCCCAGTGCAGGCCTGCTTTGTTTATGACGTGTGCAGTCCTTATTTCCCATCTACTCAAAGTCTGTTCTGCCATCATCCAAGTCAGTGAAATGTTTGTCTGGAACAGAGTGTTGTATTAATTATTAAATCTCAACTGGGGATGTTCTCACCTTTGCTCACTCAGTTCCCAGATAAAAGACGCACAGCTTTTATATTTATAATAAGCCTTTAAAGCCAGAGCCAGGCAGATATCTACCCTCTAAGATACTAGTGTTTACTTCCCTATCAACAACCCCAAGTTAAAACTTGCCGTGTTCCATCTAGGCAGGTCTTGACTCCAGTTAGCCATCCTTCATGGTCATGTTTTCATGACTCACCTACCCCGTGGTGTCTTCTCCTCCCTCTACCTTCTATCTCTTCCTTTGTGGTCTCCTGCCTCAGACCCCCCAAGCCCAGAAATTGAAACCACCTACCTCTCTTCTGCCTAGCTATAGGCTGTCAGCATCTTTATTCAACCAACATTTTTAAATTAAGGAGCAAGGTCACATAGTCACGTTGTGTACTGGAAGATCCACCCCCACCCCTACCCCCCACCCCCAGGGCCAGTACTCAGCATTACAATGCATAGCAGCAGAGCAAACCTCTGCAGCAGAGACCCACAATGTTCAGCTTCTGCATTTCATTGTTGTTCTGTGTCTCTTGGAGTGGGGCTGTTGTAGACTATCTTGGTGCCGGTGCGGGTTCTCTGGACCATCTTTGTTCCCTCTCTTCCAGTGGAAGAGTGCTGATCAAAACTATACCATCCTGTCTGCCGTCTTGGAATGCATCAGACACTACAGTTGGAGCTGTTGGTTCAGTTACCATTGAACCTTTTCCCTGCAACAGTGTTCCCTGTTGAGACTCCCTCAGTACTTGACTGTACACTCTTCATTTAGAAGACAACAAAGGGACAACTGGAGTATTTACTCTGCATTGAAGCCTCTAAGTGGAGCCCCTGAAACTGTGCTGTGCTGAGTCACAGAGAGATTGTGGGGTCCAGGGCACTCCAGGGACTTGGGCAAGGCTCTGCCCTGTGGGCTCAGGCCCTTCACTTTCTATTGCTCACTCACCCAAGCGCTCTCTCTGAAGCTGGCCATCTCCTCCACATGTGGCTATACTCTTGGTCCCCTCAGAGTCTCTCTCTTTCTCTGAAAGTGTCTTTACTCACCCTGCTGCCTTCTGGTCTTATAGCTCCTTGGTAGCTTCCAAGTGTTAATTCTATTTTTATGGTTTTTATTCCTTTATTGGCATTTTTACAATATAGTTTATTAATTCCATCCTTCTTTTAAATCTTCAAACATATTTATAAAATAAATAAATTCTTTGGTCTGGAGAGATGGCTCAATGATAAAGATATATCAGGATTGGGGCAAATGCCCCAACTCACTGAGACATATCTCACTGTAAGGCCCCAGAAGAGGCTTGGGGGAGGGGGGTGCTCAAGTCCCAGGAACCAGTGCTCGCCCCAAAGACCACTGAAGTCAGCACTTGATGCAATCAAAACAAGAGGCTTTTACTTGGGAACCAGTGCGCTGGGACTCACCTCACACTTCCCGCAAGAGGGAAGGAGAGAGAGAGAGACCCAACACCAAAATACTCAGGTTTATAAAGACAAAAGCCACAGGCTGGAAGGGGGCTGGGGAATAGGGGCTTCCTAGGCAGAACGCTCTCGATTGTATTTCTCATCAGCACACAGCTGGGAAACTGAAGAGCCAGGGTGTTCTAGGCAGGAGTGCTCTCTCTCTTACACACACAGCTGCAGTTTTCAGAAATATTTTGTATGTTCCTGCCCTGGGGCCCTTCCCTGGGAGTTCACGAGTTCACAGCCCCATGTTATTCTGAGATACTGGCCAATTAAAAATGTTTTCTTATATCACTAGCCCTCCTACCAAGTCACAGGTCTCCTTTTCTTCATACGTTCTTCATTTGATTTACCCTCATGCCTCTCTCCTGAACCCCCGCATTTCTCCTTCCCCCTGCCCCCCCCTCTTCCTGTCCCCTTTGTCCTCAAGCCTGACAGCTGGGTCCTATGCAATAGAAAGAAGGAACCAATATCTCTGACTTCCACACTGAGAATGGCTGAGTCCCCCCCCACACACACACACACATATTTTAAAGTTTTAGATTTTTTAAAAATGTTTTGTTGTTCTTTGTTTGCTTGTTTCTGAGACAGAGTTTTTCTATGTAACCTTAGTTCTGAAACTCACTCTGTAGACCAAGCTGGCCTTGAACTTAGAGATCTTCCTGCCTCTGCCTCCACTGGGATTAGAGGTATGGGCTGCCACTGACCAGCTGTAAAAATTTTTCTAATTCTTTGTGTGCTAGTTCCAGCACCTCTGAGTGTTGCTTTGTTGGCTGAGGGTCACAGTTCTGCTCCTGCTGTCAGGCACTGCTGCACACCGACAGCAGCGTGGTTAAGGTCCTTTCAGTGACGTGTGAGTTTGTCCATTAATGATTTGGTTTTTTTGGTTTTGTTTGTTTTTTTGTTTGTTTGTTTGTTTTTGTTTTTTTGGGTTTTTTTAAGAATTTGTTCTCAGCTGTTTCAGGAATAGATGTAAAGTATCCCAGATCCTAGACATGGCTGGGGCTGGGCTTTTGCATTCAACATCAGTATGTTAATCCACACTTTTCCCAATCTTGTTCATTAGTATTCCCTTGTCTTCTGGCACTTCACAACATCTGGAATTTCCATGTGCCTTTCAGACCCCCAACCAGCATTTTCTGCCAGGCCTCTAGAGTCTAGCCTGCACAAGTGTCTTAGTTAGGGTTTTAGTGCTGTGAAGAGAAACCATAACCAAGGCAACACTTATGAAGACAATTATTTGGGGCTGGCTTACAGTTTCAGAGGTTCAGTCCATTATCATCATGGCAGGAAGCATGACATCGTGCAGGCAGACATAGGGCTGGAGGAGCTGAGAGCTCTACATCTTGATCCAAAGGCAGCCAGGAGAAGACTATCTTAGGCACTGGGCAGCCTGAGCATAGGAGACCTGAAAGCCTGCATACACAGTGACACACTTCTCCGATAAGGCCACATCTCCTAATAGTGCCACTCCCTATGCCCAAGCATTCAAGCACATGAGTGTATGGGGGCCAAACCTACTCAGACCACCACAATAAGTGAATTGAGTATGAAGCCCTGAATTGATTGCCAGAACTCAGCTCACTTTTCCCATCTTCAAACTCTCCCCACTGTTGGTGCCAAAGTCCTAGTTCCTTTTTTTTTTTTTTTTAATTTTACTTCTTGTTTGTTTGTTTGCTTGGGAGTAGGCACTTACTTCTTGCCCTCATCCCAGCAACCAAGTCCTACAGAAAGAGTTTAGACATGTTTGTCTCTTTCAGAGATAGCTTCTGGTGAGAATCACTGTAGTACAGTCTCCATGATGAGCAGTGGCCTTTGATTTGTAGTTGGATTGTTAACTTGGTCTTGCTAATAGTCTTAGTCACTATTCTGTTACCGTGAAGAGACGCCATGTCCATGGTGACTCTTCTAAGAGGAACATTTAATTGGAGGCTCACTTACAGTCTCAGGTTAGTCCACTATCATCAAGACAGGGAATGTGGTGGCATGCATGGTGCTAGAGAAGTAGTTGGGAGCTACACCCTAATCTGTAGGCAGAAAGAGGGTGCCTGGGCTAAGCACAGGCCTTTGAAACCTTTTAGTAAGAACAAACATTTGTCCAATGATGAAAAGGAAGGGTTTTGACTAGGAGAACAATGCTGTCCTCTAAGATGCCTTCTCTGTAACTCTCCTTCCTATAAAAAGAAATATTAATAGGTTTTTCAAAAATGTCCTTTTCTGACAAAAACAGAAAGCAGTTATGGAAAGACCATAATTTACCTTGTGACAAAATGTCTAATCTTCTCAGGACAGTGCCCTGGGGGTCTCAGCCCCACCATGAGTCCCATGTCTGTGCTGCCTTTTCATTTCTGTCACACTTACTGAGTATGACCTGCATAGCACTGAGGTGGCGCTCCATACCCAGGAAGCAGCTGTGGCCAGCACTCCCTAACGGCAGGATGATAGGCAGGCTTCAATGAACTTGACCAAAATGCTACATTACATGTCTGAACCTTCCCAGTACATTCTGAGGTTGCCAAATCAGCTTTAGAAATCCATTCTGGTGTGACAGGTTCGGCAGGGTTTGTTCCCCAGGTGCTGTCTTTCACGGTAGGCTAGGCAGTGAGCAGCCAAGCATGTGTGTGAGTGCCATATGGGTCCAGAGACAGTACGCTAATTCAGGGATATTCTGTGTGTGAAAGAGAAAGCACAAAATGGGTAGATAAAACAAAACACACATACAAATACTTACAAGCTGAGTAGCAGAGCAGATCTGAGGGCCCAACCCTGGGAAGGCAAAGATAGGTAGATCCCTGAAGCTGGCTACTCAGCCAGTTGGTGAGCTCCAGGTTCAATAAGAGACTCTCTGTAGTAGGGGAGAATGACAGACCCCCACACGAATACCAGGCCTCCACACACCATTTCACACAGAAACACTCATGCTTCCTGTTATAATCAACAGCATTTAGTGATACCAGCCTCATGGTGACCTGGAAGACACCTGGCAGGTGCCATCTCAGCACCCCAGCAAACTGGGCAGCTGAATTTGCCTGTGTGGAATCCATGACACCTTGTAACTTCATGTCACCTTATGTGATTTAATAGCCTGTCAGGTACAAACAGCACTTTAGCATGTCCAAACCTCTGTGTCCTACAGTGTAAACCTCTGTGTCCTACAGTGTACAGACAGTAAGCCCTTCCCCCTCGGACTGCAACTGTATGCTTGAACAGGAAGGTATCTGACAGGAGACCAAGAGCCCTCTGGACAACAAGAAGCCTGTGTCTCCTCCCTTTCCTCCCTTGCCTTTGCCTCAACTGTAGCTTGGGAAGCCGCAACAAAGACATTCCTCGAACTTCACAGATGAGGTGATGCCTATCAAGGTAGTGACTATTAGTGTCACTAACGTGTAGTGTAAGAGCCAGGGTCAGAGCCCTCCCTGTGGCTGCAGAAGGCAGCGTTAGCACCAGTGTGCACATACAGCTGTCTTACAGGATGTACGAGGCTCCTTCATGCTGTTAGCCTGGTTCTCCACAAGACCTGCTTCCCTCCCTGCTAGCTTTCTTTCACATCCTCTTGTGAAGGCCTGATGGGATGAGCTTTGACATTCCAGAGCAGAATCATGAAGATTCCCTATCAGGTCAGAGGCCACCTGTGTGACTGACCCTGGCCAGCCCCTTCCTGCTCTTGATACTCCCTTTGTGTCCTTGAAGTGTCCTTTCTCTTAGTCTCCTTTCAGACTGACACCCTGGCTCTGGATCGCCTCCACTCAGACCTGCAGTCCACCACCAGCATGACCCTTGGCACATTAGGGAACCCCAGGACGTTAGTTTCTTTGACTGTAAAATGACAGCAACAGAAGCTCCGGTAGGGCTCCCTGGGGACTAAAGGGAAGTGCATAGGCTAGGATTCCTTGCTCCATGGCTGGCACACAGCAGCCACACTGAGCTGCGGCGGTCCTACTGGCTGCCCCCTTTCCACATCACTGAGGCGTGAGCCAGCATTGCCAGCACCTGCCCATTCTGCTATGAAATATGAAAGGTCGTTGTGTCAGCATCGCCCTAGAGCTGATTGCCTCCCTGACATCTTCAGCCTGTCCTGCTCAGGTTTTCACGCTCTCAGGCAATTTAACAGCCTGGCATGTTATTTCATTACCTAATCCATCGTTAGCTGTGACCTGTGGAGTTTGAGTCACTGGGATCTAAGAGGGCCTGAAGGGTCAGGTGTGAGAGCATAAGCATGTTGAACAGTCAGGAAGGGCGCATTCAGTTTGCAGAACAGGAGCTGCAGTTTACTCTTACCTCTGAGGCCACTGTTTCATTTTAACGAAGAGCTTTAAATGGTTAAACAGCTCAGAAGGTGGTAGCAAAGGCCTGGCTGAGGGCTGCAGCAGATTATAGTGTTAACAGATGGCAGAGTGAAGTTGAGGACAGGCAGGAGAAAAGCAGACATACAGTTTGTGTCACATTCATGCTCCAACAAATTACGGTGCTGCCCAGGGAAGACGCAAGCTATGTCTGTTCATTACGCCATGGCTCTCCAAGACACAGCAGGTGAGGAGACAAATGGGAAATGCAGTCTTAGCAGAGGGGTTATGAGCAAGGAGAGAACAAGCAGAGCGCAGTGCTCTGGGCTGTGTGTGCTTCTTGAAAGGCTTCACATGCAGGCCCCCTAGACTCACGTCTCTGGGAGCCCGGCCCTCAGGGCAGCAGTGGCTCTCACGTCCCTGCAGTGAAGCTGGGTGAGAGCGCCATAGATCCTGAGTGTCCTGGTTGGTTTTCTGTGGGATGTAATTACAGCTTTCATCCACACGGCGTCTGTGTGTCGCCTGCTTTGCAGCATGCTGACATGCGCTGCTCACTCTCCCCAGGGCTCTCACAGATCACCAAGACCTCACTTTCAGCTGAATTTACTTTAATGCTGAGCACTGCGAGGGCCTTTCCAGGGCAGCACCATTTTATTCTGTAAAATGTTCAGCTACAGTTTAATTTTCAGCCCTTCGAAGTAGACTTCATCACATGGCAAGAAACCTGCTGTAACTTGGCACCAGCCAGTCTCCCTCTCTCTGACTGAGCAGTTCCATGATGGGGTAGTTTGGGACAGGAAGGACTGTGTGTTGTGGCTTGTCACACTGACCAGGTGTTGGCCCCCGTTTTCTTTTTAACTTAAATTGTGAATTTTTTTTTTGAAAAGTTCGTATGTATTTACATCTCTTCCACCATTCCCTCTCATCCCCAACTCTTCCTGTGCACCTACTCCTCTCACATTCATGAGAATGTTATTGTTGTTGTTTATTTATTGTTCCGTATAAGTGCTGCAAGTATACACATGCATGTGGAATCCACTTAGTGTCGTTTGTGTCACATGCGTTTACGGGTCACTAGGGCCGGATTACCTATCAAGGGACTTGTCCCTGGAGAAACTGATTCTTTCTTTCTCAGCAACCATCCGTGGCCTGTAGCTCTCTATCTAGGGGTAGAGTCTTACAGAACTGTCCTCATGCACATTGGCATATCACCTGATACTCCCGTTGCACAGACTTGTTTGGGCAGCCATATTGTTGTGGTTTCTTGGGTCCAGCCTCCCTGTACTGTCTAGAAGACACTGTCTTGCACAGGCATCATGTTGTTTGACGCTTACAGTCTTTCCAGCCCATTTCTGTAATCTCCCTTGAGCCTGGGGTGTGGAGGTAGCATTGGACATGTACAGTTAATGGGGTGCTGCTGCAGAGTGATAGAGTTAGAAGTAATACTGGTTCAGGAAAGTAGTAGTAGGTCACAGGACCTCTACAGTTGCTGGTAGCCAACTAGGTCTACAGTGCCAGGCATGGGTTCCCTCTTTAAGAAGTCCTTTGGTCCAATTGGACAGTCAGAATGGTTAGCCATTCACTAAAACAACCAACAGCAAATGTTGGTGAGGATGTGGAAAAAGAGAAACCCATCATTCACCACTGGTGGTGTTGCAAACTGCTGCAGCCACTAAGGAAATCAGTGTGGTGAATGAATGAATGAATAAATAAATAAATAAATAAATAAATAAATATTCAAAGCATATGTGTCCCAGTAGGGAAGGATTCAACATCCTACTCCAGACACTTGCTCAGCCATGTTCATTTCCACTCATGGGAATCTGGGACATATATATTATGAACACTATCTGCTCAGCTGTAAAGAAAGTGAAATTTGCAGGTAAATTATGGAACTAGAAAATATTGTATTGAGTTAATACAAATGCCATGTACTCTCTCTCGTATAGGGATCCTAGCTCTGAATCTTTAGATTTGAGTATATATCATAAAATAACCACAAAAGCCAGCAAGGAAAGGAACACTGGAGGATGTCCAAAGACCCCCAGAGATGAGGACAGGCCTGATTACTAAGGATGTTAACATACTCACATGGGCACATGAGGAAAGGGGATGCAGCCCTAAGCGGCCTGGAGCTCCCTATGTAGAGACAAGGCTGGCCCCTAACTCACAGAGATCACCTGCCTCTGCCTTCTAAAGTTAAGGCATGTGCCCCCATGCACTGTGATAAACATTTTTGAGGGTATTTTGTAGCCATTTTTATTTATTTTGAGGCCTTCCTGTTCAGATCTATAGCCTATTTTTCAACGGAGTTGTTTGTTTTTTTTTGTTTTTTGTTTTTTTTATTTTTTGGGCTAGGTGTTACCTTTCTTTTTTTTTAAGATTTATTTGTTTTATTAATATAAGTACAATGTTGCTGCCTTCTGACACACCAGAAGAGGGTGTCAGATCCCATTTCAGATGGTTGTGAGACACCATGTGGTTACCAGGATTTGAGCTCAGGACCTCTGGAAGGACAGTCAGTGCTCTTAATCATTGAGCCATCTCTCCAGCCCTGGATTTTTTATGTATTTATTTATTTGTTTGTTTGTTTAGTTGGTTTTGACTGTTTTTTGAGTTCTTTGTAGTCTAGCGATTAATCCTTTATCAGAGGTATAGATGACAGAGGGTCTCTCCAGCTCTCTGGATATCCTCTTTTCTTGTTCCTTTGCTGTACAGAGATGTTTTAGTTTTATAAAGTCCCATTTGTAAACTGTTGTCTTTAATTACTCAGCAAATGGAGTCCTGTTTAGAAAGTCTTTTCCTGCACCTTTATGCTGTAGAAGAATTTTAGAATATTGTTTTTGGTTTTGTTTCTTTTTCTGTGAGAAATGCTATAGGGATTTTAGTTGGGTTTGCACTGAGTCTGTACTTGAGTTTGGTAGGATGGACATTTTCACAATATTAATTCTTCCAATCCATGAACATGGGAGTTCTTTCCATCTTCTAGTGTCTTCTCAATCTGTTTCCTCAGAGATATTAAAATTTTCATTATAGAGATTATTTTTACCTCCTTGGCTATGTTCCTTCCTGAATATTTTAATTTTTGAGGTTAATGTGAATGGAAGTGTGTCCATGATGTGTTCCCTAAATAGCTTGTTATTGGCATATAGAAAGGCTGTGATTTAATGCGGTTTGGTACCCTGCCTTTGCTGAAAGTACTGCTCATTTCTGGAGGTTTTCGGGTGGAATTCTCATAGCTCTCACTTCTGCCTTCTGGGTGACACTGATTTGGTAAGTCAGTTTCTCTGTGCAGCATCTCTACGCTGAATCTTCTTCCCTTCGGGGCTGTTTTGTGGCCTCTGGTTGGCTGCCCTGGTTTGTGTTTGATTTCTACTAGAAGCCATAATTGGCTGCAGTAAACAAGTCTGTTGCTGGAAGCTCTCATGCCGTCATCGCATCATCTCCTGAGCCCCCAGCCCCTGCACGGTAGGATGTGGGCCATTGTAGCCGTGCTCTGAAACAAACGGGAGCTTGGGTCCGGGAGCTGGTGAGCAGATGAGAGCTCACGCGTCCCAACCAGCCCGCCGCTCTTTCTCCAGACGCTTCCGATTAGACAGTCACAGCTACTGCCACCGTTTATTAAACGTCAAATGGCACCAGATCCATATGATCTCAAGTTTAACAATAACTCTGCAAAGTGCAGTTTCACAGACGACAACACAGACTGAGAGAAGCTAAGTGTCTCCAGCTAGAATCCAGGTCAAGACACGTCTGCTGTCAGAAGTCCTGTATTGTGCGGCACCTATCACCCCGACCAGCAAGGAAGAAAGACTAGCACACCAGTTCCTTCCAGCAGCAGTTTACTCAG